>NC_091126.1:39585748-39885748 GCF_040183065.1 Periplaneta americana | reverse complement strand
TATAGAATGGAATAGAAATTCGGAAGCGGATCACTACGATCCAGCATTGCGATCTTTCAAGATGTATTGCGCTTACACTCAAGCTAGTCACTTTCTCAAACCGACACCGACTGACTATACTAAAGTTCGCTGCGCACCCAAGCTTCGAGCAAGCCACCCCACTCGTCCCTAAGCTAGCCCCCTCCGTACGTCACTAGCCGGTGCTAGCTGCAATCTTGTCCGCCACAATTGCCACTCTATGTGGCAGGTGAAGACCTTAACACATAGTCATCGTAGGGGATTTAAACACCATACATTCACTGCTGTCTTTATGATATGACGAGATACGTTTTACTGTTTCGTAAGTCCGAAGTTTTATTACAGCTTCTACCGAAACAGTACTGCTAAGTTCAACAGATCCGATCTCTATTTGGGGGTAAATAGGTTCATAATGTAACTGGTAAGTTCGATTTTACGACATAAACAACAACACAAGTGCAGATTGTAGTACATAATCCGATCGCTAAAAATGTGCTAACGGAGACGATAAGAGGAAGGAGATTCGAAATAAAGGAAAGAGACAAACATATTCCGTGTCTGCGAATTACTGAAAACTGTTGAGCGATCGCAAAAAACAACGCTTCGTCTCCATAGGCCAGTGGTGTATACGTCTTGTGTAAGGATTGAAGTGAATGAAAAGCTTATATTGTTCCTATTTTTTTATTTTATTTTTTTTTTATTTTATTGGGTTATTTTACGACGCTGTATCAACATCTAGGTTATTTAGCGTCTGAATGAAATGAAGATGACAATGCCGGTGAAATGAATCCGGGGCCCAGCACCGAAAGTTACCCAGCATATTCTCGTATTGGGTTGAGCGAAAACCCCGGAAAAAAACTCAACCAGGTAACTTGCCCCGACCGGGATTCGAACCCGGGCCACCTGGTTTCGCGGCCAGACGCGCTGACCGTTACCCCACAAGTGTGGACTTGTTCCTATTTGAAATAGAGCACACTAGTTCGAGAATTTATATAGCCCGCCTGCACAGCTATGTCAGGAAATTGGAACGAAATGAGAGTGATCGAATGTGAAATTCGGAGGAAGATTTTGCGTTATACAGGGTGAGTCATGAGTATGTCTGGAAAACGCGTGAGCATGCTCCTAGATCAAAAATAAGAACAATTACGTATATGAAAATTTGACGTAAAATGCTTATTTATTGGAAAAAATTATAGTAATAGTGACTTTCGTTTTCTTAAGTGTATGATCATATTACTGTGTTGTTTTAGTTTTGATTTTGTATCAGTGTTTATTTACAAACAACACTGTGACAAGACAATAGAACATTGCTTTTGTTTTCATTGGACGCGGTGGTCCAGTGTCTTGGCCACCCAGATCACTCGACCTCACCACATTAGATTTTTATCTTTGGGGTCATTTGAAGACTGTCGTCTGTGCAACACCAGTGAATGATGCAGAGGGGCTATTGCAACGTGTTGAAAATGCATGCCCATTGATCCGTGATGACAACATGGTGTTTGAGCGAACTCGCCAATCGTGTGTACGTCGTGTTCAGGCATGTGTAAACAATGGAGGGGGAGACATTGAGCACCTTTTGTAAACTTTAAATGACAAGTTTCCAAACATGTACTTGCGACACAACAAAAGAAAACAAAAACAAAGTAGGCTATGACCATTTCTCCAATAAATAAGCATTTTCTGTCAAATTTTCATGTAAGGAATTGTTCATATCTTTGATCCAGGAGCACGCTCACGCGTTTTCTAAACATACTTATACCCTGTATATCCGTTTCCTCTGACACCATTCAGCCACTTCTCTTCACCAAAAGTTAAGGAACAGTTTACAATTGAAGAGTGTGATCCAGAAAAAAACTGTCCAATTTGACCATTTTTATGATTAATTCATATACTGATTCAACCGTTGAGTAATGCCATTAATATTTGTGTGTTATTCTTTGATATATTTCTTACAAAAAGTTTAATATAACTGTGTTTGTTTTTGCATTCTTTCGAGACAATTTTATGACACATTTCATAGTGTGTTTTTGGAAAGCCATTGATTGAATTCGTAATATCCTCAGTCACTTTAAGAGAGCGTTGTACTATGATATACGAAGAGTTCACTGCAAGAATGATGCATGCCATTTGGATTACATTTTACAGGAGAAGCAATTGAAAGTTTGAAATGCTTAGCGCTCAAAGCTTAACTGTGATTTTCCGATCATTACTGGACAATGACTGTCAGTGTTAATTCCATATAACTCTCTATGTACATTCTATATGTCTTAAGCTATGCATTGACAGTCTTGGTTCATTTTCGACAAGAAAGTGACATCCATCATTCTTGCAGTGGACTCTTCATACATTATTGAAATAATTTTGGTTTTGTCCTTTAAATTTGCAGAAATTTGATTCGAACAAATTTAAATTTTCGTTCTGAAAAGAAATTCTAAATCATTACAATTGTTCGGATCAAATTTTCGCTATTTAAAGGACAAAACTAAAATTCTTTCAATTGCTTATTAACTCAATACACTGCCCTCTTAAACCGATTGAAGATATTGGGAATTAAATCAGTGGCTTTCTCAAAACACGCTATGAAATTATATATATATATATATATATATATATATATTCCGTAAATGAAGCAAAAACGGACAAATCTATACTAAATATTTTCATTTGAAATATCACAATTATAACCCTCTGAAATTAATGATATTATTATTTACAGTTCACGTCATTGTATATGATTATGTTTGAGATCTCTATCATTATATTTTAAGTCAGTTTTTTTCCAAAACAATGCCAATCATTTTCTAAAAGTTTGTGTTATTGTGCATGCCACTTGAAAACTCGTTCAGACCATAGGCCGGTGGATAAAAAAAAACTAGCCCAGTCCTTTCATGAAACTGGACTTAGAGCGTTTTTGGATCACATTCTTCAATTACACCGTATTATTTTGCCGGAGATCAAACCTGCAATTTTCTGGACGAACGTTCCAAGGAGCACATGAATATTCCTGAGTTGACAACTCAACTCACAACTTCGTTCTCCCTTCACTATTCCTCCGTGTCTTGGACATGTCATTTTATATCATTGGTAACGACTATCTGATTGGTGTAAAGTTGTATGAAAGCCAATGTCGTAATTAAAATTACGCCTAGATCATACATATCATGTATGTATAAAATATATTGGATTAGGTAGATACCCTAAGTTGTACCGTATATTTCCATTTCGTTGTATCGCATTACGTATTGCGGATTAATACGTACTCAACTCGTCTTCTCAGTCTTGTCCTAACACGGACCGTTATGTACTCAACTTGTTCTCTATTTTTTTAAGTAGGTCATTTTACGACGCTGTATCAACATCTCAGGTTATTTAGCGTCTGAATGATATGAAGGTGATAATGACGGTGAAATGAGTCCGGGGTCCAGCACCGAAAGTCACCCGGTATTTGCTCATATTGGGTTGAGGGAAAACCCCGGAAAAAACCTCAACCAGGCAACTTGCCTCGACCGGGAATCGAACCCGGGCCACCTGGTTTCGCGGCCAGACGTGCTAGCCGTTACTCCACAGGTGTGGACCTGTTCTCTATGAAGCTATACTTAAGCTATACAGAGTGTTAAAATGTATCCAGTATTTTAGGAGGTCCTAGTATGCATCAAAACGAGAAAATAATGTCTAATATACATGGGTCCTACAACACATACTTTCTGAGATCTGAACACTTGTTCATAGCAGATGCTCGATGTGACGTCCATACATGGCAGTGCATTCCTCTGCGCTTCGGCATAAGGAATCACGCACTCTTAGAAATTGATCTGGTTGTTCTTGATAACCAAAAGTCTGGGGGATTTAGGTTTGGGGAACGAGCAGGCCAAGGTGTGGGACCTCCCCAAGCAATCCAGCGGTCCTGAAATGTCAGAGACCAGTGTTCACGCTCATTGCGGAAAAAATGTGCTGGTGTGCAATCATGCATGAAGCACATCTGTAGTCTTTGCTGACATACCACATACTCCAGCAATGTAGGCAATACGTTAATAAGAAAGACCTGATAAACAAGCCCCAGTTAATCTCCGTGGTAGCACATATGGACCTTAATCTATCACCAAGAACTCCTGCACATAAATTGATAGAGAATCGGTGCTGATGTCTTGTTTCTTCAACTGCATGAGGATTATCATTAGCCCACACATGCTGATTACGAAAATTCACAACACCATCTGTGCTGAACCCTGCTGATATCCTCAATCAGACTTTCGTTTTCAGTATTCCTTGCGACGTATCAGTATTCCATGCTAGGGATGTCAACTACAGTATGATTATCTGGTAATCTGCTGTATTGTAGGGCAGAGAAATACATTGCGCATCTGGGGATTTTCGGGAGCGCATCATAGAGGCTATTGAGAGCATTCCAAAAGACATGCTCCAACGTGCTTGGCAAGAAATCGTTCA
The DNA here is from genome assembly GCF_040183065.1 of Periplaneta americana. NCBI lineage: Eukaryota > Metazoa > Arthropoda > Insecta > Blattodea > Blattidae > Periplaneta > Periplaneta americana. The sequence goes on along the minus strand of NC_091126.1, from coordinate 39,881,284 downwards.
TCGCCTCGATATCGTCACAGTGACAGCTGGAGCTCCAGTTCACAAAGTGCAGTCATAGAGAACGGTTGTGTAGTAAGCAGCATATGCAAGTAGGTTAGCGTGTGAAGAAGGTATGGGCGACGACCTAAATTCTTACAGGGCGCCAATCGGGTGCTTCAATGCAGGGCAGTGTTGCAGATGTTCAAAAGGTGAATATGCTATAGTGTCGGATAGAATCAACACTTTTGTGGCCGCGGCTGTTTTATCAGTTCTACTGATTATTGGAAATGTGGAGTTAATCCCTGGTCCTGGAGATACAGAAGGAAGAGTCTTCAGTGATGAAGTGTTTCAAAGAGAATGGATAGACTATATGAAAGAAACGAGAGAAGACAGACTAAAGGCAAGTGTTCTACTAAACAAAGTAGCAAGTGATATAGATACATTAGTAAACAGGTACACTGAAGTGGAAAAGAAGTTAAAGGAGGTTATCCAAGAGCAGGTGGTGTTAAAGTTGATAGTTAAAAAATGGGAAGATGATAGTAGAATTAATAACATTGTAATTTATGGTGTTGAAGAGTGCAATCATGAAAAAGTAATTGATACTGGTTACGTGGTGTTAGAATTATTAACTAAGTATTTCAGTCTAAACTTGGACATAAGTGCGATAAATAATGCGTATAGAGTAGGTAAGGGAAATAAAAGACCAATTATTGTGAAATTGAACAGTTACTTTATCAAAGAACACATCATTGCCAATACGCATCAACTCAAAGGCACAAATATATTCATACAAAATGACTTTGCAAAAGAAATTAGAGAGAAACGAAAGAAGTTAATTCCAATATTAAAAGAAGCTCGAGGGAAAGGATTTAGGGCAACTTTAGTAAAAGATAAAATGAAGATAAACGGAAACATAGTTAACGTAGAGTCCTTAAATAATCAAAACATTGAGGATTTATTCAGTTGCGGTAACAAGAACAGAAATAAGGAAATAGAGACTTGTGGAAATAGAGCATCATCTACACCACACGTAAACAGAAGAAGTGCATCACGAAACAGGAAGTCTAGAAGCGTAGAGAGGACTGATAAGAATAGTAACTCATCAAGTGGGCAGAAGAAATCAGAAATAACAAATAGAAGAATTGATGAGCTTACGGGAGTGAATGATATTAGAGCATACCTAAGTAAACTAGAGAACACTGTTTTCACAGATCCCTTTAGAAGAAAGAAGAGTGAAGAAGGAAAACCTAGTACGGAAGAAGATGCTGGAACCAGTGAAGATGCTGTTTGGGGAGCTGAGGCACAGACTGAGAGAACGACCAGTGAGGGTAGGCTGAGGCGCGCAAGTGAAAACTCAACAAGGAGAAGCGATTGTGGATCAACCGGCAAAGTCAGCGCAAGTGAAGAGCAATTTATAAGAATGCCACATGCCGTTGGTAGTCCGGGGTGCGCGAGAGGAAGGGCTACAATATGGAGGATCTGTGCGTTACCGACCGATGGAGTAGGAGAAGGTGACGAACAGTTATTAAGAGGTAAATTGACAAATAGAAACTCTATCAGAAATAAAGTAGATTCAATCAAAACTATAGATACTGAACGAAACTACCAACTAAGAGATAGGCATCAGCAAAGACTAAATTTTCCTAAAATTAGAAACACTTATTATTAATTAAATTAGATAAGCAGACAGGTTTTGAAAATAAGATAGTATTACGTCAAGGTTTTAAAATAATAAAAATTGAAAATAGAGAATTAAGGCAGTTATTAATGTATTCAGATAGCTATATTATTTAGTAAAAGTTCAGAAGATAATTTTGACTTTATAAATTGCTTTACTAATATGTCTTAATGTCAATAATAATGCATTTATAATAAATTTAGTAGGCATTATAATAGTAATGAATTGATAATGAGTACATGCGACACAATAATGAAACTAAATTGAGGTTGATTATGTAAGCAACTTGTCGTTTGCTTTTAAGCAGGTATGCTGTAGTCTTCATTGAAGTTACGCAAACGTGTCTGCTGACAAGGAAATATTGTAAGAAATAAAGACAACCTACATATAGAATGTATCGAGTCAGCTAATTCAGGTTCATGACTTACAGTATGTCGACATCTGATCACCTAATTGGAATAATAAGTTATTATTAAAATAAGACCTAAATAATTACAATTAAATTGTGAAAAGGAGCAGATAAAATAAGGTTTAATGTCTTAATGGTTATCACGATTGGTTTAAACATGCACTAAAACCAGATGTAAGTGCAAGTTTGAACCAATAAATTATTGAGATTTGCGATAAAATAATGAGTCTAGGAAATTGTATATTTAGTATGTAGAACTACATTTGTTTATAGATCTTTTGTTATATTATTAAGTTTTGTACCTGTGAACTATATCAATAAATCAAATCAAATCAAATGACAGCTGGAGCTCACGTAGAGATATGGTGATGTGCATATCGAAAGTTGTTGAATTTTCCATTCATATAAACGTTACTGTAGGTTTCTATCTTCAACCGTTTACCAGTAACATACAATTGAATTTGGGTACATTCGAGCAGTCCACCCTGTATATTTTTTGTGGTGTGGAAGAGAAGGCTTGATGTCCTTAACTCCACCAAAATAAATAAATAAATACATAAATAAATAAATAAATAAATAAATAAATAAATAAATAAATAAATAAATAAATAAAATTCGTTAAAGAAAACATGATATGAACAAGAGTTGAAAGTCACAGACGGAAAAGAAGGAATATATCTGACCAGTAATATTTTGCTGAGTTTCGCTTCTGGCTTTCATTACAAAATGAACGACTTATTGCATTGTAAACAGCTAAACGAACTTCGCAGTATGTTCATTCCAATGGCTTCAATACTTCACCGTTATGGTGCTGTAAGATTCCAATTTCGCGATCTGTAGGTCAGCAAGCTTTCTAATAAAACTTTAAGGATGCAACTTTTGTTGATTCTCCACTCAAAAGAAAGCTGTTAGCGGCTTTATGGCTTTCTTGGCTTGGGAGCTGCCACTAAAATTTACTACTTACATCTCCCTGCTTTATAACATCATTAACATTATATGGGATTCAAGGCTTACGTAGCTATTGGGTTGTGATTTTTTACATTTAAACCGTGTTGTGAAAGAAAATGTCCCTAACTCTTCGAAAGTCCCTCCTGGTTCCATTTTCAAGTACATATATCATCCTGCACAGGTGTTAACTTGGAGTCAGGTAATGTTAGCTCTGAGTACCTCACATCGAGTGGACCAACAGCGACTCCATTTTACATTTGATACTTAAAACAACCTAATGTTCAGCCTATATATTTTTCTCAGGATTTTAACGTCATTGTAGATTTATTCAGAATCTTCGATGGGTGCTTGACAGCAATTTATTCTATTTCTGTGTTTCTTACGTCAGAGACTGCCGTAATATACCAGAGACATCTCTCCGCGAAACAGAAAAATAAGAAGGAACAACACAATTTTGTCCAGAGTCCTACTATTTAAGAACAAGTTTCTATCACGTGCCCTACGTAAATCTACAGTTACGAGATGACGAGATGGCTTTCAACGTACGAGGGACAGAAGCTGTTACTGTTAGCTTATCTGTAGTAATTGCACGAGTGGTGTTTCATCTTATTGACTATTTCGTTTATATGACGTCATTCCATTTTCGACCAGTGAAATTTTGAATTCCAACCAATCACAGACATACATCACGATAATTTCTGCAGTTCGATTTATCACTATCAATTTATCGCACGATCGGTGTTTTGTTTAGTCAGTGTCGCCAACTGTTTCCCCGTAAATCAATAAGCATGAAACCATTCTACTAAAAAAGAGCGAAATCATAATTCCACATCTAAACTTCATCTTCTCATTCCATGTCCATTTTGTCTAAAGAAAATGACAGTCCTTTATAACAATTTTCCATTTAATTAATGTATTAATCAGGTTATTTGTTATTATACAATACAATTGTTTAAATTAAATTATGATATCAGCAGATAATGAAAACGTATTTCTGTTATAATAACAAGAGAAAAGCGCAGTACATGTAATTAACATTTTTAAACCTGTATTTCGCTTTTCTCAATTGGCATTACTGAATAACATACAATTTTTTTACTACAGTAATCGTTATTTATATATTTCGACTTCACAAAGTCTGAATAGGTTAAGTATTCTTAAATATAGAATTATTTACATTTTGTGAGCGAATTTATGGATATATTATTTACATTTTTATTTTATTCACGAAAGAGTCCTAATAAATTTCACTCGAGGTCTGAGATTACTATAGATAAATTCACGAGTTCGAAGGACTAGTTATGTTCCCTTGTAATGAAGTTCAAAAACAAATTGCTATTTATCATGGCATACTAAATACTATTGCCAACTGCTCAGAGCGGAAATACGAAACAACAATACTTAACCTCAAAAGTAAGATAAGCTGCAATGTTACATTAACGAAACGAAAACAAGAAAGGTTTTTACAAACATTCATCTATTACTTGAAGTTACAGCTGTTGAAAACGCAATTTTCAAAGTTAAATTTTGTTATATTTTCTTGATTTTTTGTGATTGACAGTGAAGTATTGTATGAGGCATCTTATCAGATAATACGCTTCCTTACAAAACATAATTATCAAGAAACACAGCTGTAACTGGTTGATTTTAGGCGGTTCCGTAACGTTATTGACCAATCTCAAATTCATTCTTTAAGTTGAATAGTCTACGAAACACGGACGGGTGTTAACTCTGGCTACACACGTGTGTATCATCCATGCACAATTCATATTTAATTCAGTAACCTGTTTTTACTGTAAGTGTGATGAAATTAATACATCACTAGTTGACAATGGATCAGCAGAAAATAAATAGTACACAATATTATATTAATGCATTTTTCTAATAACTTCACTGTATTAATTTTAACTTGGTACTAAGTGTACGTAATAATGCGTAAATGCACCCCTTATTGCCCACGCATTTCCAGCTAACAGGGGTCCATTCCACCACTAAACTTTTCAACATTTCACTTTGCAGTTCGCACTTTTCATTGCAGTTTTTGCTCTACTATCATCTTTCGAAATTGTTTCGAAAGTGGAAAGTGAAAAGTTAACGTAGAGGGAACTTTCAGAATATATATTGTTATTACTTTTGTTCATTAAAACAATCTTGAGACGTGCAAAGTCACATGCTGAAAAGCGAATATGATCTTTGCGAAGAGCCAAGACTCTTTGCCATAAAGATTAAATTCATTATATTCGGTTTAAATTTGCTTTAGTTTTAAAATAATTTCGGGAAGGAACATGATCTGAAGAGAGAATTTTATCATCACGTGATTGAAGTAGAACAAAAATATATATAAAGTGTACTGCCCGTGGGCAGGACATTCACTGCAAACCCAGCATTCTCCAAAATTTCCTATTTTCAGCCTTGTATACATAATTAAAAACTGGATACATTTACGTAACTTAAATTTGTCTTAAGTCTTTTGATGTTTTCGAATTAAAGCCAAATGAAGCAGTTTACGTTCTTGAAAGAATTGGTCTTATTACAAAACTAAAAACAAGAAGAAAATTAACAAACAACAATTTATATCTTCTTTGGCTAGGAAATGGAGCTCAACAACATGCAGTTTCATCGACTAACTTACTGCTATGCAAAGACTTTGCAGAATGAAATGAAAAGTGCAAAACAGTCTCTAATTTACGGAGGAACAGAAAGACATTTCATTTTTAAAAAATTGAAAAGTGAAATGTTGCAAAAGTTTAATGTTGGAACATGCCCCAGATTACCGTCAATCGCATTCTTGACACTGATCATCTCGTCAGCTCGTAGCAGTGCTTTCATTTTGAAGGGAATCCCATAAGGGAACTGAAGTCGAGTTTAAGCCCGTGCAATTCACATTCAGTGACAGGCATCTGACCACTACATCGCAGGGAGTACAGTTCATGCATTTTGTCAAGACACTCACGATGTGCAGTACGGGAACAACGTTTCTGTGGAGGGGATGAAAGTAGAACGGAAGGTCGGGCGTGTGTCTACCAAGTTCAAGGCAAAAACTAACCCATTCCCCTCAGTGGCGTAGCATGAAATTTTGAGCAGGGGAAGCTAACTCAAGTTGTCTTTCGTGCAATATGAGAAAACGTATTACAAAAATACAGTCTTAAAATAAATAGTAGTCAATTTCAAGTCAGCAGTCGAAGATTGGTTGGAACATCGTAAGTAACACCAATAAGGCATGACCTCAAATGATACGTAATAAAATATGATTTCACGGTTTACACATATAGACACGTATACGTATAACATTAGCTCACTCCCTGTCATACTTAGAGAAATCACAATATTAGTATCATTACGTAAGTATGCGTCTGTCTTTTGGTTGTGTCCTTCATTGACAGCAAGGGAGTCGGTCATTTGTTTTTTAAATCACACTTTTGTTCGTAAGTCAGTTTTGATAATACAATTGTCCTAAAAAAAATTCAAGTAAATTAGTGTCAGGAACTGTTATTTCGCTCATTATTTATTATATCAGCCACAGTGCACACTAACACTTCAACTGAAAACAACTGACGAAAAGGGATAACGCGGAAACTACTTATTTCAAATGTTAAAGCTAGCTTCTTTGCGAGCCTTGCGACTAGGGTAGCTTAGTTAGAAAGGGATGGAAAATCTACGGGGTGGATTACACAGAAGAAACCGGTCTGCTTGGAAGCTGGTGTGTGCAGGCTTCTTGTTTACTGCTGCATCACAAATCATCCTGAGCTGCCGCATCACAATATTTAACGCGTAAATATAAATTCTATTAAGATTAATAAATAATTTTCTCCATAAACTGCAGGTTTATTATGAAATTATTATTAACTGGGGAAGCTAAGCTTTTTAGCTTACATTGACGCTACGCCACTGATTTCCCCTATAATTCGTAAGTAGACTCATCCGATCTCGTGCGCAGCTCTGTAAGATTAGTGGGGGAGTTTCTTGACGAAATGCATGAGCTGTAAGTAAAATTATATTAATATTAATTTGAATCCTTGATAAGGCAGTCCAGGAAGGGCCAAGGCCGGTTATTTTACGACGATGTATCAACATCTCAGGTTATTAACGTCAGAATGAAATGAAAGTGATAATGCCGGTGAAATGAGTCCGGGGTCCAGCACCGAAAGTTACCCAGCATTTTCTCGTATTCGGCTGAAGGAAAACCCCGAAAAAAAACCTCAACCAGGTAACTTGCCCCAACCGGGATTGGAACACGGGGCACCTGGTTTCGCGGTCAGATACGCTAACCGTTACTAACCGCTAACAGTGTGAACTTGAAAAATATATGAACTGATGGAATATAGTATATATATTTCAATGCCACCGATTTGTCTTTCGGCATTTCTTTTCTTCTCTTCTGGGAGTGGCTTATGTTTACGCCAGTTCTGAGGTTGGTGCGCCAATTGAAACTATATATCGTCGGTTTCTTGGTAAAAGTGACCAAGTCCAAAATGCAAAATTGTTGGAAAAATGCATTTAAAGGTTTAATGGTCCACCCAAAGATAACTATACATCTTTAGATGTTAGTAATGACTTATTTTGAAGGTAAATATGCTATATTATTAGTTTTTAATATATAAATTGTCTTCAATTTTCATAATGCTTGAAAGCCTGCAATGTGACTTGATCACTGTTACCAAGATACCGACGATATATATATACATATATACTGGGTGTTCAGTTCAAAGTGTGTCTTGACTCGCTGTATGCCGTCACGTGGTTAGTCGATGAGCCTAGAGAATTCAATCTTCCTACACTTCCGCAGAGGTGTATTACATATCTGCCAGAGAAGTTGCCTAGCAAGTACGGCGTTCATTCTGAAGAGTACTTACCGATACGTACGGTAATGCCGGTAGTGGCAGGAATGTGAACTGTTTCGAAACATGTACTGAGGTGAGTTTTTTCTTACTGTCGGGATATGGGGAGAGGGTTAAGACGATTGCTTACGTATTTGTTGACATTAACTTCGACGGTCAACATGGACACGGAGCATTTGATTTGTATTGTGGAATATTGCCGTACGCAATCGATGATAACAAATACCCTGCGTACGACTTGCCCGCGCAGAACACAGTTCGAAAGAGGTTATGGTAGCACACAGACTTTACAGACCGCCATCTGTTGCTACGACGTTCAAGTTATACCGTACACGTTCTCAAGTTCAGATTGAACGCCTTGATTAATAGGCAACTTCTCAGACACAAAAGCTGAAACTCGCTTCAAATCGCTGACTCATCAACAGTGACGTCATGACACACTTTGAAATGAACACCCAGTATATATATATATATATATATATATATATATATATATATATATATATATATATATATATATATTCGCAGAGCGTCGATTAGTTTAGGCTCTAAAGAATGCAACAATACCTCGAGCTTGCAAAAGAAACCAAAGTTTATATAGTGTTTGCAATGGTCTAGTAAGTTTTAACAACACGTATTATTAGAAACAGTGTTTATTCGATATAAGAGTACTGAAAATCAAGAACAGAGTCGTGAAAGTGTCAATTTTATATGATCTAAATGGGGTCGAAAGTTAAAGAGCGTCTGCAAAACTTATAACTTTAATGAATGCAATTGTGGCACCGGATAAAAATTGTGAGGTCCACATTACATGGATGTAAATGTTGACATCAAATATATATCACATATCACAAACACACACACACAGATATATATATATATATATATATATATATATATATATATATATATATATATATATATACATATATATGCAAAATAAGTTCCTAGTCAATGATTCCCATCAAAACAAAAGCGATAAATTGAAAATTGTAAGTGATTTCGAATATAGACAATTAGGAGTACTTCCTTAAGGACTGGCGAAATTATCGCATTTTATTTTTTTCTATACAACTACAGAATTTTTTTTATTTTTATGTTCAGCGTTGTTTATGTTCCTAAATGAACATAAATCTATGTTAGTAAAAGGTGTTTTGTTTTATTTTGTAAATCAACTCGGGGCTCAACTCAGTTCCTTACACGACCCTCACTTTCTGAACCACTGCTAATAAAAATAATAATAATAATAATAATAATAATAATAATAATAATAATAATAACAATAATAATAATAATAATAACAATAATAATAATGCTGTTATAATGTACACTTGTAATGCCGTTCAGATTTTTTTGGCTGCAACATTCGCTGTAAAATTCAATAGCCTCTCGACTCGATCTATCACAAAATATTTCAATATCCAGTAATGTCATCACTATACAATTTTGTTATTCTATGTTTAATTTGTAATTCAGTAAATATAAAATATTCTTTTTTTTCTATGATAAATTATCTAGCTTTAATTAGTCAGGTAATATTTTCGTACTTTGATTCTTATTGTGATTGTAATTGTAAATTTAATACTAATTGTAATTTTATTCTTCATACTATAGTTGAAATCACACAGAATAAATATGGGAAATGCCTGTTATTATTCGGTTGAGAAATTTTATCATCCAGTCTGCTGTCGAAAAATCTGAAAGTTAGAATTTATAAAACAGTAATATTACCGATTGTTCTGTATGGTTGTAAAACTTGGACTCTCACTTTGAGAGAGGAACATAGGTTAAGGGTGTTTGAGAATAAGGTGCTTGGGATAATATTTGGGGCTGAGAGGGATGAAGTTACAGGAGAATGGAGAAAGTTACACAACACAGAACTGCACGCATTGTATTCTTCACCTGACATAATTAAGAACATTAAATCCAGACGTTTGAGATGGACAAGGCATGTAGCACGTATGGGCGGATACAGAGATGCATATAGTGTGTTAGTTGGGAGGCCGGAGGGAAAAGACCTTTGGGGAGGCCGAGACACAGATGGGAAGATAATATTAAAATGGATTTGAGGGAGGTGGGATATGATGGTAGAGAATGTATTAATCTTGCTCAGGATAGGGACCAATGGCGGGCTTATGTGAGGGTGGCAATGAACCTCCGGGTTTCTTAAAAGCCACTACGTAAGTAAGTATAGTTGGAATCTCCTGGTAGAGGGGCAGAGAAGGCCTGACAGCCTTATCTCTACCAGGTTAAATAAATAAATAAATAAATAAATAAATAAATAAATAAATAAATAAATAAATGTATACATTAGAGTTGGAGGTCTATCTATGTCATTTATCTATGAAACAGTCTATGAGTATAAGTTTTACACCTTACGCAGTATAATTATGGAAGCAGCAGACATGCTTGTGGGTCTTCTGTGTCACTCCACGCGCAATGTTCGGCCATCCATCACGTGAGAGGTGCGATGTCCCACCCACATACAGTACACACTTCTTTCACGCTGAATCTGTTTCTAACCGGCGGCGCAGCGCTTGGGTCGGGGGTGCAGAGCCAATAATCTCCCGCCAGAAGCTGATTGATGAGTCCTACAAGACGGGCGGCTGGGTCGGGCGGGCTCAGCTCTAGGAGTGTAAGATACTGATAAGCCAATGCAGTGAGCATTGTGGAAGGAAGTCGGCGTGCGCTCTGCTCCGATATCACCTAGCCCTACATAAACAAGCTGCCTTCCGAAAAAAAAGTCCGATAAGCCGGTGTGCCATAACAGTAATTAAGGAACCGTGTGTGACACTGACGCACGTACGCACTTTCAACTCCAGAGGTCCTGATTTCTATGCCAGGAAATGAGATAACCTGAAGATAGTCTTGCAAGGAGAGGACATGCTCTGTATATCACCGAATTAAATCAGATTTTGTGACATTAAAGTACAAGACACACTGTTTAAAGTCATACCTGGTAAGGGTGGCCAATGACCCCTCGTTTTGAAAATATTGGCTATTGTTTACGACATACTTCCGTTAGGTGCCTAATAGGGAAGCATTACACTGTGTAACGGCATAGCTCATGTGGTTGGATGCTCAGTTATCATCCAGGCAAAACGCGTTCGAATCCTAATGCCTTCTCATTTTTTAAAGCTTGATATTATTATTATTATTATTATTATTATTATTATTATTATTATTATTATTATTTTAATTCACTTTCAGTTGTCAGTTCCTATATTCAAAGCCATGTTGAAATATGCGTGGTATGCATCAAAATTGATAAACGAACGAGAAGTGTTTGTGAATGTGAAGGATATCTGTTTCGCAGCAGAAGTGCGGAAAAATGTGTGTGACTGTGGACAACCTTCTTTCATTTGCTGTGCATGGTGCAGGAAATATGTAAGCTATGTTTTGTGTGTTTTTATGACATCATAATGAATCGGGTACAAAATGAAATGGAATAGCTGCTACAGAAATAGAACAGACACCAGTGATACATCTTACCGTCCTACGTGAGCAGTATTTCATTGTTTATCCTTTACAATACAATGTTAGTTAATTAGTAATTTGTTTAAAACATGATGAAGCATTCAATACATTGAGAAATATGATATAGGTATGTAAATAGATAACTGTGATCACAATATTAATCATTATTGAAAGAGAAAAAAATATAGGACCAGTTAAGATTCGAACTCAGGTTGCCTGGATAACAACTCAGCATCCAACCATATAGGCTACGCTGTTACACAGTCAAATGCTTTTTTATTTTTTATTTTAGTAGGTTATTTTACGACGCTTTATCAACAGCTTTGGTTATTTAGCGTCTGAATGAGATGCAGGTGATAATGCCGGTGAAATGAGTCCGGGGTCCAACACCGAAAGTTACCCAGCATTTGCTCATATTGGGTTGAGGGAAAACCCTGGAAAAAACCTCAACCAGGTAACTTGTCCCGACCGGGAATCGAACTCGGACCACCTGGTTTCGCGGCTAGACGTGCTAACCGTTACTCCACAGGTGTGGACCAGTCAAATGCTTCCCTATTGAGCACCTAACGGAAGTATGTCACAAATAATAGCCAATATTTTCAAAACGAGGGGTCGTTGGCCACCCATACCAGGTTTGACTTTAAACACTACGTCTTGTACTTTCATCTCACACAATCTTATTCCATTCGGTGACATACAGAAAGTGTTCTCTCCTTGTTAGTCTTATTTTAAGTTCGTTTCTGAAGCTCTAAGGACACTGGATAGTTAAGAGGGTTGCTTCAAGCGCTTGTAAATATCATTTTTGCACGACAGTGTGTTTTTCGTCGTTACAGTAAACGGCCGCCATGATTGAAAGTTGATTTTACTAAATTCAGAGTTACCAACCTAGATAAGCATGTTGAAATATTACAAATAACACTCTAGTGTTGTAACGAAAACCACTGCCTTCTATGCATGCTACAAATCATGTAAAATTCATACGCAAAAGGCAGTGTTAATTAATATACATTATACGAAACAAATCGCTGCATTTATTTAAACAATTGAAACTTCACTTAACAAAAAGAAATAAAAATTATTCCAATTGAACGCGAAATATTATAAGTATAAATTATTTTTACTCCTTCACATTGAAGTTCATGGTGAAGTTTGTACGTTGGCCAGACAGTAAACCTGACTCAACTGTTTACAGTGTAACATACGTGCTGTATATTATGATTTCTAAAAATATGATTTTCTAAATATAATATCATGCAAAAAATACTGTACAGTATACATTTGTGAAGTGCATTACTGTTCACAGTGTAACATACGTGCTGTATATTATGATTTTTAAAAATATGATTTTCTAAATATAATATCATGCAAAAAATACTGTACAGTATACATTTGTGAAGTGCATTACTGTTCACAGTGTAACATACGTGCTGTATATTATGATTTTTAAAAATATGATTTTCTAAATATAATATCATGCAAAAAATAGTGTACAGTATACATTTGTGAAGTGCATTACAATATCACTTCTCAACATTATATCGTAATATTTTAATCCTTTTATTTTAACACTTCTAAAGATCACTAAATGAAACTTGACCACAATACAAAGCAATTTAAATGTCATTTAGTGTATATAGCAAGCAATCATTTTTTGCACGTTCACTTATGAAAATATATTCTTTTTCAGAGGCTGAATTATGATTCTGTTGTTCGCAAATATTTAGGTACACATTTTCTCAGGAAGTATTTGGCATAACTTAATGAAGTTTTTAGTATTCATTTTAAGCGTAACTTCTAAAAGTTGTAGCTAAAACTATAAATTAATATTATTTAGTTTTTATTTTAAAATTATTAGTTCTATTTTTATCACAAGAGTTAACGATTCCTGAAGAAAATGTATTATAATTATATTCCTTCAACTAATATGTGTCTAGTTGATCACATATAGGTTTGATTTGTCAGAAATGCTGTTTGTCACAATACATAACACTTTTACAGTCATATAGGTCAAACAGTAAATGAAAAAGAGTGAAACTATATTTTTGCGCGAAGAAATCAGAATTAAGTAACAAAATTATTTTTTCATAAATAAACTTCTGGACAAAGTATTATATTACATGATTTCCTTACTATTTTATAAGTGTACATTTAATTACTTCTAGTTTTATTAAAAATACAAATGCATAAAATATATTTATATTAAAGTGCTCTAAGCAAACCTCCGAATTCCTAACATCCTTAATTCGATAGACAGTAAAAACTATGTAGTACGTACTTTACAGTGAAGACGAAATAGGAAAAAATGGTTGAGATCTAATCTCTTATAAGAAATAAACGTGATACCTGATGTTTTTGTTCAAACTTGGAAATACAGTTTAAAATACACTAAAACTCGATTTACTGGTCGCTCAATCGATTGAAGTAATCTGGTTAACGGATCAAAAATTTCAATTGATCGACAGCTCTAAAAATAATAATAATAATAATCATCATCATCATCATCATCATCACCATCGACTCTACGACTGTGAATTATAGATGTTGCTAATGTCGAGAAGACAAGAAGTGGTTTACACTTAGTTCGTCAAACAATCCAGATCGCGCTGTTGGCTACAGACTACAATCCACTCGGATGATGATGATGATGATTATGATGATGAAAAAGTATTGTTGGGATGTCATAGGGGAGCCGGAATACCTAGAGAAACCCCTTTTGCCTGGACCACGGGCTTACCAATACAAGTTACAAATGAAGGGTGGATCGACCAGGATAACAACCCTCGGTCATAGTCCCCGGAGTCGGCCTAGGTAGTGTAGTTGGTATAGCACTGGACTTCTGTGCTCGAGTTTGCTGGTTCGATCGCGGACCAGGTCGATGGCATTTAAGTGTGTTTAAATGCGAAAGGCTCATGCCAGTATATTTACTGGCATACAAAAGAACTCCTGCAGGAAAAAATTCCGGCACACCGGCGGCGACGCTGATATAACCTCTGTAGTTGCGAGTGTCGTTAAGTAAACCATAATTCAGTTTAATTAAACCTCGGATTATAAGCCCAGTGCACTAACATAGAGCAACTACGCCGATTTTATTACTATTATTATTATTATTATTATTATTACTATTATTATTATTATTACTCTTATTATTATTATTATTATTATTATTACTCTTCTTATTATTATTATTTACTTAGAAATTTAAAAGAAGAGCACAAAAAAGACAATCATGGTTGAAGCGCCAAGGCCAAGATTTTAGATTATTATTATTATTATTATTATTATTATTATTATTATTATTATTATTATTATTATTATTATTATTTATGCTCGACCATGCCGAAATGTAGTAGTTATACACCTGGTAGCAGTCCTTTAATGCATGTCATTAGAGTACACCTATTCATTGAAGTTCAGGTTTTCGATTATTCTCGGATATGCAATCGAAAGACAAGGGAAACGTCAAGGAGGCTGGAAATCCAATACTGTCGCAGAAGGTTATGTTCTGTTACTGTAATAATTAGCGTTAATTGTAAATAATATTCAAATAAATTCAATTTGTCATCTCGTTTTTCAATTCTAAATCAATTTCCAGGTAACATCAAGATTAGTTCATGTTACATTACATCAAGGTCAATGACATTATTGTTCCTCGGAAAAAATCAATACTTTCGCGTCTGCGCACATCTCACAATTCACGAGCTATGAACAAGGTCACTTCCGATCTTCCGCCAGATACAAATAAAATTAATACTTCTTAATAATTTCAAGTTAGAAATATGGTCGAGCATAAAAAGTCGTATGAAACTTGCCTATAATGGTAATTAAGACGCTCGTATGAAAATTATGAAACTCGCTTGCGCTCGTTTCATAAACAGACATACTCGCGTCTTAATTACTATCATTATAGGCTCGTTGCATAATGTACTATTTTGTTATTATTGCTATTATTATCAATGCCATTATTACTATACAAAATTTTAAACTGCAGACATTTTTTAACATGTTTGTGAGATAGTTTAAAAATGTCAGTATTCGTTACTGACATAGGCAGCAATGGACACACAATCTGTATCGAACCCTCTGGTTACGAAACAACTTCTTTTCAATGTCGCGCGCTCGTGTGTGTGTGTTTGTGTGAGTGTGTGTGTACATGCTGAACGGTGTTCAATGACTGTAACATCACAAAGTAAATCGTTAAGAAACAGAATTTTCCATCATTATTTTGCTCGAATTCTTTTTAATTGGTATGAAATCGACTTTGTTTCTAGGAATAATATTGTAACGTCGCAGTTAATTTAAAAGCACTTCCCAACACACGGAAACACCCCTTATCCGCAGCAGTGAGGGTAAAAATCTAAAGAAACATTGTTTGTTACACGCTCCTCGGTAATCTGGCCATAAGGGTGAAGCATGCGTCCACATTTCAGTAACAGCGTAGCAAACCATGCATTATTTAAGGACTTATTAATATTTAAAGCATTAAAGCACTCTTGAGCCATAAACGTGACAGAAATATAATGCGCAGAAATCATTTGTTGGAACTGAGAACTCTGGTGTAAAAACTTAAAAAAATATATCGCATTTCTAAATGTGTTTAAAAGATAATGGAGTCAGAATTAATTATGCTAAAATAATCAATTGTTTCTGGGAAATCTAAGAGCAAGTAAGAAATTGGTAGAAAATACTTGCAGTCATACCAAGCTAAAAATTAATCCCTTACATCACGTAAGTGGACTCATTGAACCCCTTTAACCCTGTTTAGGCAGGAAAAGCTATGTACAGGGACAGACGTCATTATATTTTTATTAACATTTCTAATACTAACCTGGCTGTACCTTTGGATTAACGGTTGAGAACCGGAAACACCGTTTGCTACCCCCTTCCACAACTGGAGTTCATGATACTGGCGAAAAATACAAACAAATCACTTTACTAGGTATAGGAGGGAAGAAAAGTAGTTCATCCATTTAAGTAAACTAGGATATATCACGCTTTTGAATTTGATAATTCTCATTAGGTTTTTGTTTAATCAAAATACAGTACAGTATTAACAATGAGTGTTTTTGCTCACGAACTGAGCTGTCCATGCTTATGTATTCATTATGCAGTGTATATAATACTGTCTACAGCACTTTAGCGTACAATATAGAGAATGAAGTTAAATCGAAAAAATAATCATAATATGGATATTTAAACATTTTTCAAAATGGTGGCCGTTCATTTCGATACAGGCTTCAGTTCTAATGTGCATACTATCGCATTATAGACTATTGTATGTAATTCCAATTACCAGGTTCGTACTTCGTATCAGTAACTCATGTTGAAATAATTCTGTACCTATTTATAAAAGAGTACCTTACGTACTGTAAATTCAATCTTCACTTTTTCCCGATCCGAAAAGATAAAATTGCTCAGACATGCTACCTACTGCCCCTCCAAGTGGTTATGTCGCAGGGTCGTAGAAAGGGAGGAAATCACGTGACAGTTAATTACTTAACGAGGCCCTTTTATTGTATGGGTATAATATTACGTAGACGTCCAATTCCTAACAGAAATTAATGTTCCCAGAAAAGAGCTAAGACAGCCATTAGCCTTTACAGAGAGGCGAATAGAAGCAAGTGGGGGGAAACCGGGATGCGACGTAGGCAAATGGAAGACAGTACCTGTGCGAAAATGATTCAATATTGAAAGCTCTTTCGTCACTGAAAAACACGAACATATATCTGGAACGTACTGTTTACTACGACCGTAAGGCTACTTTGACTGTATATGCGGCCTCGGATCTGTGTGGAGGACGGTTGAACTTCATTAGTAGAAGGGGTGGGAGTGAAGTACATTCAAAAACTCAGGTACAATAAAAATTGAAGTAAAATTAAAATGATTTCCCTGTAGCATAGAATTTTTTTAGCTCTGAAATGTACAATGATCTCTGCGAACTTCCAACCTATAAACATATCCTACTGCATACACTACAAACAATCGACCGCAGGGAATATCGAAGAAGAATGGAAAGAAGAAGAAAAAAGACTCGAAAATAAAGCAAGATTACATATGAAATATGTGCTAGTAATGCTTCAAGACAACCGAAGAATTGAGGTGAAGCCGTCTGCTGGTCTCCCTGTAGAGCTTTCCAATCCATTTTCCACGGAGTTCGATCACGATTTCAGCGAGTGTTGGTGTTGGAGCATTTTGAATGGAATCAACGCTGTCTGAATTTTTAGACGAATTTATAACGACTATAGTTACCGCTATCAGGGTGCGTGAATGTAAAAGTATTGTTGCATCCCGATTTGAGGGAGGGGGGGACGAGTGGCGTTCCACATTCAAATGACAGACGCACACCCAGAATCGAAATGTCCGCGCTTCCATCGCCATAAAAAAGATCACAACGATTGTTCCCCGCATTCAGTTGCCACTTCGAACTGTGGTGACGTGATGGCCGTAATTCTACTCCTGGTAAAGATGGTGGTATTATGGGCAGTGTTTAGTGATGGTAATATTGCTTATAGTCTCAGTGGTATGGTGACTGTAGTCGTGGTATTAGTCATAGTGGCGTTGATATGAATATTTGTTATTACTAGAGTTTATAGTGGTTATTGGTGTTAGTGGTGAAGGCGATTTCAATTGCTGTATCATATAACTATTTTGATGATTATGATTAGGGCTAGGATTTTGATGACCTATAAATCATGAAAAAATGTCCTAAAAACAATGCATTTATGAACTAAACTCTTTAAAAAATGCCCTTCAAAAATGCCCTAAAAATTGATCTTACATAATTGCTTTAGTAGGAAAGGAGGTTTTGTACTACTTAATATTTAGACTTACTTAGTGGCTTTTAAGGAACCCGGAGGTTCACTGCCGCCCTCACATAAGCCCGTCATCGATCCCTATCCTGAGCAAGATTAATCCATTCTATATCATCATATCCCACCTCCCTCAAATCCATTTTAATATTACCTTCCCATCTACGTCTCGGCCTCCCTAGAGCTCTTTTTCCCTCCGATCTCCCAACTAACACTCTATATGCATTTCTGGATTTGCCTATACGTGCTACATGCCCTGCCCATCTCAAACGTCTGGATTTAATGTTCCTAATTATGAAGAATACAATGCGTGCAATTCTGTGTTGTGTAACTTTCTCCATTCTCCTGTGACTTCATCCCGCTTAACCCCAAATATTTTCCTAAGCACCTTATTCTCAAACACCCTTAACCTGTGTTCCTCTCTCAGAGTCAGAGTCCAAGTTTCACAACCATACAGAAGAACCGGTAATATAACTGTTTTATAAATTCTAACTTTCAGATTTTTGGACAGCAGACTGGACGATAAGAGCTTCTCAACCGAATAATAACACGCATTTCCCATATTTATTCTGCGTTTAATTTCCTCCCGAGTGTCATTTATATTTGTTACTGTTGCTCCAAGATATTTGAATTTTTCCTCCTCTTCGAAGGATAAATCTCCAATTTTTATATTTCCATTTCGTACAATATTCTGGTCACGAGACATTTATTTATTTAAGTAGGTTATTTTACGACGCTTTATCAACAGCTTAGGTTATTTAGCGTCTGAATGAGATGAAGGTGATAATGCCGGTGAAATGAGTCCGGGGTCCAGCACCGAAAGTTACCCAGTATTTGCTCATGTCACGAGACATAATCATATACTTTGTCTTTTCGGGATTTACTTCCAAACCGATCGCTTTACTTTCCGTACCATAAAATATTTTCATAAATTAAGTGGACAACACAGCCTCATAATTTCCTCCGTGGTCTTGTGTTTAATATGCTAGATAGTTAATCAGAAATTCACTCAAGTCCGGTTGTCAACAATGGGTTTATAAGGACCAAGTAAATTCCTTCCGTTGATTCTTTGCGGAAAGATAGGAATAGTAGAGGTTTCCTGTTGTAGATTTACAGACTTTATACACTTTATCTTTGTTTTTAATTAAATCGCGCATATTTGTAAACACTAATCTCGTATTCTGATGAGAGATATGCCGCAGTTTCTCTTTTCCCAAACTGATCAATTATTTGTACTTTTATTTCGATACTTAGAAAAAACACTTCTGACATCCGTGGAAGATATTTTGCAAAGAAATTATTAAGCATGGCCACTGGAACAAAGAATAAAGGCTGAATGTTGCACGGGTTTGCTGTAAATTTTGCGGAAGTTCTTGGGACCATTTCTTTGAAAGCATGTAGTGACTATTTTGCAATTTGGGCAAAACACTTTCAAGTAGGCCTATCGATAACTGTTCCTATTCCGGGAGTAGTAATATGTAAGGATAAAGGCTTATAATAACAGACTCTAGAAAAGAATAGGTATTAATAGCCTATAAGGTATAGTACCAAATAGGCTACTGTACTTTTTCCGCAGCAAAGAAAGAAAGAAAGAAAGAAAGAAAGAAAAGGGTGAGAGAAAGACAGTCGGATAATCCGCTGATCGGTTAATAGGGTGTCGGATAATCGGGGTTAAACTGTAGTAATTATACACCTGGTAGTAGCCCTTTAATGCACCTCATTAAAATACACCTATTCATTATAGTTCAGTTGTTGAGCCAATGAAAAATCACCATTGTACCATTATAAAACCGCAAGTATCGATTATTCTCGGTTATGCAATCGAAAGACAATTAGCGAAACGTCACAGTGGCTGGAAATCCAACTGTCGCAGAAGGTTATGTTCTGTTACTATAATAATTAGCGTTAATTGTAAATAATATTCAAATAAATTCAATTTGTCATCTCGTTTTACAATTCTAAATCAATTTCCAGGTTATATCAATATTAATATTCATGTTATTCTCTAGATTATATCAAGGTCAATGACATTCGTCCCTCGGAAAAAATCAATACTTTCGCGTCTGCGCATATCTCACAATTTAGAAGGTCAGTTCCGCTCTTCACTTAGATAAGAATAACATGAATACTTCTGAATAATTTCAAGTTAGAAATATGGTCGAGCATAAGAAGTCGTATGAAAGTTGCCTATAATGGTAATTAAGACGCTCGTATGAAAATTATGAAACTCGCTTGCGCTCGTTTCATAAACAAACATACTCGCATCTTAATTACTACCATTATAGGCTCGTTGCATAATGTGTTATATTACTAGAGATGTTAGTGGTTATTGGTGTTAGTGGTGAAGGCGATTTTAATTGTTGTATCATATAACTATTTTGATTATTATGATTAAGGCTAGGGTTTTGATTACCTATAAATTATGGAAAAATATCCTAAAAACATTGCATTTATGACCTAAGAATCTTTAAAAAAAAAATGCCATACAAACTGATCTTACATAATTGCCTTAGTAGGAAAAGAGGTTTTGTACTACTTAATATTTAGACTAGTAATTAAATTAAATTTTACATATTTTTTCTAAGCAGTACACTTTAATTAATTATTTATCTGATGTAGTTTCCATGTATGATCGTTCACCTCTGCGTCGGCATGTGGACGTGAGGTCAGCAGTCGGCTGGTCGGTCTTGGCCCTTCATGGGCTGTAGCACCATGGGTTTACTTTACTTTTAGTTTCCGTGTAGTCTACCACAAGGCCACTCTTATCTGGAATTAGCAGGTATAGAAGAGTCTATATTGAAGGGATGGTTGGACTGATCCATTACGTGGGGTGTTTTACGTTAAAAATGGCAATACTTGTGTAGAAAAACGATTAAAATATTATACACAATAGTGAGTATTAATGGACAAAATATGTAAAGAAAATATCAAAGGAAATATACATTATTTTACATGAATAACGGGGATTTATGGCCAAAATTAAATGAAAATCCCTAAAAAATGACAGAATAAAACAAAAGATGCTCTTATGAGTTAAAACAGGCAAAAAATGCAAAAAAAATGTCATAAGAAATATGTCTTAAAACACTCAGTTTATCACATAACACAAAATACTGAAGCAGCTATGTTTCTGGCTTACTAGAAAAAAATGCAATTTCATTACTATCCTAGCCCTAATTATGATAATAAATTTCACTCTAGACTTTTTTCAGCTAATCACTGTTTTTATTTGTGCTCAATTGACAAGTGACAATCGAACTACAATTATAGTTTTATGCTCCTGAAAACTAGAAACTTGTAATTGTTTTTAATGAAATGAATAATATTCCTTTATTCCATCTGGGTGAAAAGTTTGCTAGTAATTAGATGCTTACATCATACACACAAGGTCAACATGGAACAATATGTTTGTATGTATCTCAAGCCTAATTAGTGCAACATATAATTAGATAATAGGCGATGTATGCAATGGAGGGGGAAAGGAACTAGCCACCCTACCCCATTATCTCCTGTCCTAGTTGCCTCGCAAGTTGTGCCTTGTTGGTATCACTTGTGAGGTTCAGACCTCTCTTCGGACAGTTGACTAAACAACAACAAAGCAAATGGTTTAATCGTACTACAGAGAGAGTACAAGATGAAGGAATTGCGAAGCAAGTCCAGAAACAAATTAATTGAAAGACTTGACATAGACATCTAAGGAACACATAACTGAATGGAAGAAATAACAGGCACCAATGCTAAGCCATGAAGTGAAACTGAACTTACTTACTTAATTACTTACTTACTTACTTACTTACTGGCTTTTAAGGAACCCGGAAGTTCATTGCCGCCCTCACATAAGCCCGCCATTTGTCCCTATCCTGAGCAAGACTAATCCATTCTCTATCATCATATCCCACCTCCCTCAAATCCATTTTAATATTATCTTCCCATCTACGTCTCGGCCTCCCTAAAGGTCCTTTTCCCTCCGGCATTATTTCAATAATTAATAAGTAGACTGAAAACTTTCAAATACGGAAAAAAAGACGATCCGGAACTCGATGTTTACAACAAAATATCCTAATTTGGGACAACAATTGAAGTTAATTCCAAAAGCAAAATATATTTTTATGCTCGAATTTCCGTAGTAATCTTAGTACATATGGGCATTAATACGTACACACGGAAGTGTAAAGCATTAAACGTAATATATACAAATATATTTACGTACTTATAAGCCTATATAACATTGCCACATATTCATTACGTTTCACTACATTTACATTATCACAAATTGCATTTCGCTATATCACTACAATTTGCGTGACAGTGTATTAGCATAAATTACATTACATTGCATTTCCACATAATCAATTGGAGAACCTCACGTTACAAAACAATGCATTACGTCAAATTACCTCACACTACATTACATAATATAACGTTCAAATATTTTATATAGCATCACATCACAAATTTTGCATTAGATCATACTACATAGAGAAACTACAATGTACTGGAACGTAGATATATCGTAGGAATACATACCTACATACATACATACATAATAACAATAATAATAATAATAATAATAATAATAATAATAATGTTTTATTTTCGCTGGCAGAGTTAAGGCCATAAGGCCTTCTCTTCCACTCAACCAGCCTTAATCAATACAATACATAAATTTAAATTACAAATATTTTCACTACACTTAAAAGGTACTCCAGCAATAATCTTCACTACACATTTATTTAAATTTAGATAAATCTATAAGGTAAAGTAGTAACTTAATTTATGAGCTAATTTAATTCAATGAATTATAATTAGTTTAATATTTGAGATAGCTAGTAAAATGATGAAAATTAATTTAATATAAGCTTACATACATACATACATACATACATACATACATACATACATTACATCATGTGCGTTATCGCGAACTTCGTCTGCAACAGCGGCAATTAGTGCCACTAGGTCTTCCTCAGTGTCTACTGGGTTCTGATATACCAAAGCCTTCACGTGTGCCCACAAATAAAATTCAAGAGACGTGAGATCAGGTGACCGTGCTGGCCAATGTACCGGCCCAACACCGGTCGAGATGAGAAACACAACATTAACTGAAGAGCTGTCAGAAGATTCACTTTACAGCACTACGTATTCGAAAGGTGGCGTAGCAGTGTAGTAGACAAATGGAAGCTGCTTTTTTTCAATGCCGGCTGCCTAGCTTCCGGGCGGAGAGACAACATATTAACATTGGAAAGCGAGAGAATGGGTCATCACAGACACTGTGTTCCTATGCAAAACGTAATCACTTAGGCACAACCTATCATCCCTAAAATAATCGATACTTATTTCTGAAACATTCTGTATATCAAATTCTGGTGGTTCAACTCGCTAAATACCATCTCGCTATGGTCTATTCCACAGATTCTGGATAGCAACGTAATTAAATAGATTTAGTGAAGACGTACAAAATTGTGCACATGTCCGCATACATAGCCACTATAAATTCATACTTTTAAAGACATACACACATCTTTATACAGGGACATCATTTTATTTCTACTTCAATTTTTAGTGTACCTGAGTTTTTGAATGTACTTCACTCCCACCCCTTCTACTAAGGAAGTTCCAACTCCACACAGAACCAAGACCGCGGATAGTAAGCAGTACTGAGTTACTGAGTATAGTACGTTCCAGAAATATGTTCGCGTTTTCCAGTGACGAAAGAGCTTTCAATATTGAATCATATTTTCGCACAGGTACTGTCCGTTTGCCTACGTCGCATCCCGATTTCCCCCACCTGCTTCTGCTCGCCCCTCTGTAATAGCTGGGCTGTCTTAGCTCTTTTCTGAAAACATTAATTTCTGTTAGGAATTGGAAGTTTACGTAATATTATACCGATGTTTAATTTAACTTAAATAAAAGGGCCTCGCTAAGTAATTAACTGTCACGTGATTTCCTCCCTTTCTACAATCCTGCGGCATAACCACTTGGACGGACAGTAGATAGCATGTCTGAGTAATTTTATGTTTTCGTGTCGGGCAGAAGTGAAGATTGAATTTACAGTACGTAGAGTAGGTACAGAATTATTTCAACATGAGTTACTAGTACGAAGGACGAAACTGGCAATTGGAATTAGATGCAATAGTCTATAGTGCGATAATATACACAAAAGAACTAAAGCCTCTATCGAAATGAACGGCCACCATTTTCAAAATTGTGTTTAAATATTCATATTATGATTATTTTTCAATTTAACTTCTTTCTCTATATTGTACTCTAATGTGCTGTAGACAGTATAATATACACTGCATAATGAATACGTTCGCATGGATAACTCACTTCGTGAGTAAGAACACTTATTCTTGATACAGTACTGTACTTTGATTAAAGAAAAACCTAATGAAAATTATGAAACTCAAAATCGCGATATTTCCTAGTTTACGTAAATGGATGAACTACTTTTCTTCCTTCCTATACCTAGTAGAGTGATTTGTGTTTCACGCCAGTATCATCGAACTCCAGTCTTGGAGGGGGGAGAAATCGGTGTTTCCGGTTCTCTAAAGGTATAGGCAGGTTAATATTAAAGATGTTAGTAAAAATAAAATGATGTCCCTGTATATTAACTATGTTAGGATCACTGTTGATAACAATTATATTCTACCTGACTCACAAAAGATGTCCTTACGCAATGCTTGAGTATACGTGTAATAACGACGAAGGACATGGTGCAAGAACGGTAGCAGTGACAGCAGCAGGAATAGTAGTGGTAGTATTGAGTGGCTAGGAGCTGGCTAAGGACGACCCTTCAGCAGCACGTACTTGTTTGTGACTAAAATATGCTTGACATTTATTGCATTATTTTTAACAACGGTATTTTTGTATTCAACTTGGGACTATTCAAATCATTGAAAATAGTAAGTGTGTAAGATGAGTTATATTAAAATTGTATAAAATTTCTGTGCCTCAATGTATGTTCTGAAGATCACTTAACGTATAGACAATAAGAAATAGTTTTCCTTTAACATAATAAAGACATTTAATATTGATATATCCGTTAATGTATGTGAAAACTTAAGAAATATGTAATGAGGTCACATACTGGGTGTCCATTTCAAAGTGTGTTATGACGTAACTGTTGTGAGTCAGCGATTTGAAGCGAGTTTCAGCTTTTATGTCAGAGAAGTTGCCTATTAATCAAGGCGTTCAATCTGAACTTATGAACGTGTACGGTATAACTTGAACGTCGTAGCAACAGATGGCGGTCTGTACGGTCTGTGTGCTACCATAACCTCTTTCGAACTGTGTTTTGCGCGGGCAAGTCGTACGCAGGGTATTTGTTATCATCGGTTGTTTACGGCAACATTCCACAATACAAATCAAATGCTCCGAGTCCATGTTGACCGTCTAAGTTAATGTCAACAAATACTGTACGTAAGTAATCGTCTTAACCCTCTCCCCACATCCCGACAGTAAGAAAAAAAAACTCACCTGAGTACGTGTTTCCAAACGTTCACATTCCTGCCACTGCAGGCGTTACCGTACGTATCGGTAAGTACTCTTCAGAATGAACGCCGTACTTGGTAGGCAACTTCTCTTCCATATAGGTAATACGCCTTTGCGGAGATGTAGGAAGATTGAATTCTCTAGGCTCATCTGCTAGCCACATGACGACATACAGAGAGCCATGACACACTTTGAACTGAACACGCAGTAGAACCTTGCGCGATGAGTCGTATAGTTAATGTTCACGCGAGTCCTCCCGGGTTAAGGCTGGTTCACAGTAAACCAGGAACGGAAGCGATAACGATAACGAGAACGGAAATACTGTTGAAATAAATTTATTTAAATGTCACCATTCACAATAGGTAATTGTGAATGCTCACATTTAAATAGATTTATTTTAACAATATTTCCGTTCTCGTTATCGTTGTCGTTGTCGTTTCCGTTCCCGGTTTATTGTGAACTAGCCTTTAAGGAATGAATTCCGGCAGATATATTGCGAAAGACTTGGAACCCAGAGACGGTTTAGTAGAGGACGCCCCTCCTGAAAGCAGACGAAGACATGCGTCACGATCTGAATATGCCGATGGAATGAGATGATGAAGATGAATGATATGATATGAAATCTAAATTCTTTTTCTACAGGGAATAAGAAGGGAAATGGACTGGGGCAATGAAATTTCCAAACCGGCATTTGCTTAAGTAACTGTGGAAAACCACGGAAAAACTACAGTCAGGTTGATCGGTCCGGGGATTTGAACCACGGATCTCTCGAATTCGAGCCCCGTGTTTAACGCTTGAGCCATCACGCTCGGTTTGTAGCCGCTGTCTCGAGATTTGTCGGTCAGCGAGATGGGTGCGCGGTCCTCTTGCCTCTCATACGCCGCGCCGTCTCGTTACAAGACGAGTGCCGGGACCATGATAAAATCAATGCGCGGAGCCGCGCAAATTAAAATACAATGACACTCGACATTTCCGAGTCGACGCATAATCAAGAGAACCAGCTTCATAAATAATGCAGGCACGAATTCCAGGTGCATTACCAAGAAGCGGAAGCGCCGTGTTCATTCTTTCACACACTCGTCGTTCATCCACATACATACATACATACATCGTCACTGGAACTCTCTACAGCCTGAAGTCAAGGGCTGCCGAACATTGAAATCTTTCAAATCCAAGTTAGAAAATTATCTTATGACGAGTTGCCAAACTAACTTACTATTATGACAAGTGTTGTATTGCATGTTTCCACGTATTCACATTTTTTTATGTTCTAGTGATATTTAACTTATTTTATATTTTTGTTTTCATATTTTCCGATAATGGTATGTCTATAATGTGATAAGTTGAGTTATAATAAAATAATAATGTTCGTTACTGTGTGTAATTAAAAATATTGCATTCATTGTACTATTTGTACTGCACTATTTTATTACTACTATTACTATTATTATTATTATTATTATTATTATTATTATTATTAGAGTGGGGGTGTCCTAACAGCGATTAATAACCTGTTACCTTTTACGTGTCGGCGATATGATTTATAAATTATTAATGAATGTGTTTGGATTGAAATTAAAATGGCTGACGGTAGTAATTTATTAATTGGAAATCATTACTTCCCACCTGATTTCGATCATAATCACTTAAAATCTTACCTCAATTTTCTTGAAAAAAAAAAAAAAAACCTTGATACTCATAATTTTAGAATAGTAATTATTGACGATTTCAATTGTCCTGGCGTGGATTGGTCAACTGGTTTTAATCTTAATGATACTCATTACTACTCTAAAATTAAGTCTGGTGATTTATATTCCTCGTCTTGCCTTCTGGGATTAAACCAAATTAATTTCACTGTTTCAAGTAAAAATCTACTTGATCTTGTCTTTACTAATATCATTAACAGTACAGTAGAACTAGTCAATCATTCTCTAGTTTTGGATGACTTTTATCATCCATCTATCTCCATTAATCTTGAAGTGTATTTGCCGCTACCTGGTCACTGCCTATCTAGTACCTTCATGAATTATTCTCAAGGTGATTACTTGAAACTCTATTTCACTCTATACAATCATGATTGGAACTCCATATATCAGACTACTGACGTTAACGTTGCTACTAACTCGTTATCTCAAATTATGAACAATGCTATATCACTAGCTGTTCCTGTCACCTTCGTAAAAAAATCGCACTATCCTAAATGGTTTTCAAATAGCTTGCGTATACTTATTAAGAAAAAGAACAAAGCACATAGAAATTTTAAGAAATTCAAAACTGATCATCATTATCAAATTTTTTACAATTACAGAAAACAAGTTGAAGCTATGATTAAATATGATAAATTTAAATGGTTACAATCCATTGATGAAAATTTGAAGAATGAACCCATGAAATTTTGGAAATATGTAGAATCTTTTCGAAAATCCAATAATTACCCCACCGAATTATTAATAAATGGGGTTCACATTACTGATCAGAACGAAATTGCTAATGCATTTGCTAATCAATTTAAATCGATTCAAAAACAGCCAAATTCTAATCTCTGTTTGTTGGATTATAATTCTACTGACTTCTTACCCTTACCTAAAATTACAGTTGATGACGTTTCATTAGCCATAAAAAAGCTTAAACCTAATAAATCCAAGGGCACTGATGGCATTCCTAATTTTATTATTAAGGGATGTACTAATATTCTAATACCTGTTTTAACTTTTATATTTAATTTAAGTTTATTAACCGGTACATACTCTATGCTTTGGAAAGAAGCATCCATTATTCCTATCTTTAAGAATGGTAAAAAAAATGTTGTTTCCAATTATAGACCTATTTCAATATTAAACAATTTCTCAAAAATTTTTGAAAAAATAATCCACAAACATGTTTCATTTTATGTTAAGAATAAAATTAATTCACCCCAACATGGTTTTAGTAAAGGTAAATCAACAACTACAAACTTAGTATCCTATCTTAATCTTGTTATGCCTGTTGTTGAAACGCAAGGTCAAATTGACTCAATTTATAACGATTTTAGCAAAGCGTTTGATGTTGTACCTCACAATATTTTGATAAATAAATTAGAAGACTTTGGTCTCTCTTCTAACTATGTGAGCTGGTTTGAAAACTATTTAACTAATAGACAATGTTGTGTTCGTCTAGATGATTCTCTCTCGGATCCATTTAATTGTTTATGTGGAGTTCCCCAAGAATCTACATTGGGCCCTCTATTATTTTTATTATTTATAGATGACATATGTAAAAGAATAAGTTCAAACTACCTGTTATTTGCTGATGATCTCAAAATCTTTCGCTCAATAAATAGTCCTGCCGATTGCCAAACTCTTCAAAATGATATTAACTCTATTGAACTTTGGTCTGACAATAATGAAATGAAAATCAATGAAACAAAAACTTTAATCATTTCGTACTCACGAAAAACTACTTCCATAAAATTTAACTATTCTCTTAACAACGTCTGTATTATTAGGAAAAATTATATTAAAGTTCTTGGTGTATTACTCGATTTTAAATTATACTTTCACGATCATGTTCAATATATTTATAATCATTCAATAAGGATGCTTGGTTTAATAAGGTCTATAACTTATTCTTTTTCTACTCCAGAGTCACTATTAATTCTATACTTTACTTTGGTTCGATCTAAACTTGAATATGCATCTATAGCCTGGAATTCCATTACTTCAACTTATTCGGTTAAATTGGAAAATATTCAAAGAAAATTTATTTCCTTATGTGCTTTTCGATTTATACCCAATTCCTCTGACTTTAACTATGAGATTACCTGTAAATATTTTAACTGTTGTAGCCTTTATTCTAGACGTCAAAATCTTGATTATCAATTTCTTTGCAAAGTTATCAAGGGTGATATTGATTGTGAGTCTATCATAAACAACATCAGCCTTTGTATTCCTACAAAAGGTTTAAGATTTCAAAAAAAAATTTATAACAGAAATTCAAAATCACATTCTCCAGTCTGTAGACGCATAAAATATGCCAATTTGCATGGGCACAATTTAGATCCTTTTAAGGTATAGTTTCGTTTTGATTATTAGTATTTACTGTTCTTGTTCTCAATTTTATTTATGTATGTTTTTGTTTATTTAAGATATTATTTATTTGTTTTTGCACATTTGTATCTTCTGTTTGTGTATTGTGCTGAACTATAATTGGCCTCTGGCTGTTGTTCAGCATACAAATATTAATAATAATAAATAAATAAATAAATAAATAAATAAATTATTATTATCAATAATTGTCTTATTTTTTATACTTTGTCTCATTTCTTTGACCTGCTGTTCACATTTTATTATGATTTTTCCTTTCTTTCTGTATGATATATATTATGCCTGATTTCTACTTACATATTGTTTACATTTTATTATTATTATCTTATTCAGTTTTGTGTGTAAAATTGTAGTAGACTTTGTAAATTTGTAATGTTTTTTGTAACGCAGTTTTACTCCTGGTTGAGTGTTAGAGAAGGCCGGATGGCCTTAACTCTGCCAGGTTAAATAAATGATGATGATGATGATGATTATACATACATACATATATATATATACATAAACACATACACACATAAATACATACATACATGCATACATACATACATACCACTGCGTAGATACAAACATTACACAACCGAATGCTGCTGCTGCATTCATTCATTCATTCATTCATTCAATGATTTATTCATTCATTCATTCATTCATTCATTCAATCAATCATTCATTCATTCGATCATTAATTCATTCAATCATTCATTCATTCATTGCTTCAGAAATTTTTAACAATTAAAAATTATTTTGTAACGTGATTGAACAATTAGTTCACCAATTCGATCAATGGGGCAGTCGCTATTAAACAGGCTGGAAAAGAAATAATCCTGCAAATTGAAAGGGATGATAGGGTATACTTGAAGTAATAGAACACCTATATTACATTTCGTGATTACAATCCGTGGCGCCACAGCCCTTGCAGCGCCCAAATCGACCAGCCGATTGCTGGTCTCACGTTCACGTGTCGAAGCAGAGGTTGACGATCATCCAACCAGAATGGAGGTATTTTGTTTCAGCACGAAGATCCCCCCAACCGTTATAGCTGGCTTTCGCAACCGGTTTTCGCTACCTATCGCAGCTCCCCAAGTGCATCACGATGCTGGGTGAGCACCGGTCCCATACACTGGCCGAAATGTAATGAGAAATTTTCTTCCCCCATAAGGATTCGAACCAGCGTGCATTCCGTAACGCGATTCCTAGGCAGGATGTCTTAGACCACGCCATAAAGGAGCGGGACGTTTCGTGATTAGGGTAAAGTTGCCTAATTCCGTGTTACACCTAATTCCGTGACACGTTTTTTTTTCACCGAATGTCACGGGGTTGGGTATCTTGCTATAAAGTTCACCGATGTCTCAAAAGTAGGCGAAAGATGTACTCTTTCGAGAAAGATGTCTGGCGCTAAGGTCGAACGGCAAAGCTTTGACTGACATTCAATTTTAAAAATGTATCACGGGATTAGGGGTATCACGGAAATAGGCAACGTTACCCTAAATTCGTGGTTAATTAGAAAATTTAATTGGTAGTTTCAGAAGTCTGGCAACATGGCCGCTAACACAGTCTTCTTTCTTCTCGCAATGCAGATGTAAGAGGTCAAAGAACTCAGGTCTGTCTCCTTACGAGAGTCTCCCTCTCTCGCTACGACGTTGCAATCGGCTCGCATCGTTCAGTGGCTTGAAATTAGTGGTATTTAAATTAAATTGACACGAAAACTGTCCACGCTATTGAAATACAGCACGTCTGAGGGATAAATGATTCTTTATTAGTTTTTCTATCGATGTGTGCAAAAATAACGACCCTGCACGCAATATTTACCGAATAAGTGGGTTTAAAACATTTGGAGAAAACATTTTTTTCTGAGAGAACTATGAACTTTCCACCAATATGGTATTACAATTTTTTTCTTTGTTATATGCAACATGAGCTATTCGCTCTGAAAATTTGCAGGGTTATTTCACTCCCACCCTGTATTACGAACATCTCTACATTCATTACATTACTATTTGGTACAACATATAAGCCTTTCGTTCAATAATACACACGTTGTTCCATTTAGATACGAGTTATTTCATTAGAACACACTTATATTCATTACATTATCATTTCACATAATATATGTAGACCTATGTATCATTTGTTCATTAATTGGTCCGTTCCTTAATTAGAATATACATTACTTGATTAGAACACTCGTGTATAATTTCGTCTGATCAGCTATAATTAATTAGTTCCCTATATTTCATTAGGATATTCGTTACCTGATAGGAGCACCACTGCATTGACTAGTGTATCATTTCATACAAAAGATTAGCTGTTCATTCATTTCTTATTCCGTTCTTTCATTAGTTCTGATTCGTTGTTCGTGAATTGGAACAGTCGTTATTTAATAAGCAAAGCAGTACATTTATTAGTTTCTCAATATTTACCCTGTCCTTTTTCCTCTCATACGCCGCGCCGTCTCGTTACAACTTGAGTGCCGGGACCATAATGAAATCAATGCGCGGAGGCGCGCAAATTAAAATACAATGACACTCCACATTTATTAGTTTATCATTTCATATTACACATCTGATGTTCATTCTTTAGTTTCCAAACGTTCAGTCATAAGTTACCCTGTTAGGCCATCCATTTGATTATGAAAACACGAGTATTTTATTACTTTATAATTATATATATATATATATATATACACAAACACAAGGTGTTTCAAAAATACGGGGCATAATTTCAGGTATGAATTTCCCACATGTAGACTATCAAAATAGTTCATTACAACATGTGTCCGGAAATGCTTCATTTCCGACTTATGGCCTTCACAACATTGAAATTCACCGGAACGTTTTCCTTTCCGCAGGTCGTTGTCATTACAGAACATGTTCAAAATGTCCACCTCCTGCTTGAATACAGACCTCACATCGATGTCTCATTGACCTGCGAACACGATCCCAAACTCCAGGAGTATTGCGTATGTCCTCAGAACATTCCACAATTCGATTCCGAAGGGATTCCAAATCAGGCACCGGAGACGAATAAACCAATGATTTTAAATGGCCCCACAAGTAGAAATCGAGAGGGTTCAGATCAGGTGAGCGTGGAGGCCAAGCAATTGGGCCACCTCTACCTATCCCTCGATCAGGAAACATTCGATCCAAGTACCGGCGAGCCGTACGACTGAAGTGTGCAGGAGTGCCATCATGCAAGAAGTGAATGTGTTGACGATTTATCAGTGGAGTGTCTTCTAAAACATGAGGTATGGTGTTTTCCAGGAAGTTTGTGTACGCCTGCCCCGTAAGTCTGTTTACAAGTACATGGGGTCCAACTAATCGATCACCAATGATACCGGCCCACATGTTGAGGGAGAACCGCACCTGGTGATGAGATGGAACAGTTGCACGTGGGTTTTCATACGCCCATACATGCTGATTGTGGAAATTTGTTATGCCATGTCGTGTGAACTGTGCTTCATCTGTAAATAATACTAAGGCAGGAAAGTTCGGATTTGCACCACACTGCTGCAAGAACCACCGACAGAACCTAACTCGTGCAGGGTAATCTGCTGGTGACAGGGCCTGTACACGTTGCAAATGATAAGGATACAATTGATACTCTTTCAACAGTCTCCAGGCAGTCGTATGAGGAACATTGACTTGCAACGCTACCCTTCGTGTGCTGATAGAAGGAGTCCTGTTCACAGCCTCCAGAATCTCCTTCTGTACTTCTGGAGTTGTAGATCTTGGTCGTCCCCTTCCCAAATCAGGAGAGTTAAACTTTCCATACTCGCACAGACGGTAATGGAGACGTACAAATGTCTTCCGATCTGGACATTGTCGCTGTGGGTACCTCTCCTTGTACAAACGACGAGCCAGCGCAGCATTGCCGTCCGCCTTACCGTACATGAAGTGTATCTCTGCCAGCTCTTGATTTGAATACATGTCGCACAGTCTAACGCCTACACAACACTGAATGTAACCTTCGCCTCGGAATGAACTGTCAGAGTGCCCTCTTAATGTCTCTTTGACGGCAACGACCTGCGGAAAGAAAAACGTTCCGGTGAATTTCAATGTTGTGAAGGCCATAACTCGGAAATAAAGCATTTCCGGACACATGTTGTAATGAACTATTTTGATTGTCTACATGTTGGAAATACATACCTGAAATTATGCCCCGTATTTTTAAACACCCTGTATATAAATATATATGTGTGTATATATATATATATATATATATATATATATATATATATATATATATATATACACATTTCTAGTGGTAGTAAATTTCAAATGAATAAAAGTTTCTATAATATAAACTAGCCCACTCCTGAATGAGTAAGACTCGTGCTCAAGATGTGATTCCAATACAAACAAAATAAAATTGAGGGTGAATAAATTACAAATTAAAAAGTGTTAAATATCTTTAAATTCAAACTATATGTCCAATCAGGGTTACCAGATGTCCCGATTTGGCGGGACAAGTCCCAATTTTCATATAAAAATCCCTAGTACCGCTTCGATTCGAGACGGGACGCAAAAAGTCCCTCCTTTAGAAAATTAACGTCACTTGTATAATTTATCGTCACACAGTAACTATTTTCTTCTAGCCTAAATAATTACAATAAACTTAAATTAATTTTCTTAACAATGTAGGTTTACAAATTGAAAAAAAAAAAACAATATTTTGGCAAGTGTAAGTTTGTGACAGCGAATGTATACTGTATGTTAAATGATGGGTTTGAGGCAGTGGGCCTAATATGGCAAGTCACAAAATAAACATGAATTTTGATAACAATAAATGTTAATAAATATTGAAATTTAAATATTTTGTCTCATGTGATGTCATCTTTCAGAATTTGTGCTTTACAATAATTAATAATAAACAACTGGGGAATCTATTAGATAGAACTACTACAATTAAATCATTAAGTTAATAATTTGGCATAACATACTGGGTGTTCAGTTCAAAGTGTGTCATGGCTCGCTGTATGCCGTCATGTGGCTAGCCGATGAGCCTAGAGAATTCAATCTCCCTACACTTCCGCAGAGGTGTATAACCTATGAGGCAGAGAAGTTGCCTAGGAAGTACGGCGTTCATTCTGAAGAGTACGTACCAATACGTACGGTAACGCCGGTAGTGGCAGGAATGTGAACTGTTTGGAAATACGTACTGTCGGGATATGGGGAGAGGGTTAAGACGATTACTTACGTATTTGTTGACATTAACTTCGACGGTCAACATGGACACGGAGCATTTGATTTGTATTGTGCAATGTTACCGTACGCAACCGATGATAACAAATACCCTGCGTACGACTTTCCCGCATAAAACACAGTTCGAAAGAGGTTATGGTAGCACACAGACCGTACAGACCGCCATGTGTTGCTACGACGTTCAAGTTATACCGTACACGTTCTCAAGTTCAGATTGAAGAACGCCTTAAATAATAGGCAACTTCTCTAAGATATAAGCTGAAACTCGCTTCAAATCGGTGACCCAACAACAGTGACGTCATGACACACTTTGAAATAAGCACCCAGTATTATTACCACAAGCTCTTCAGAAAGACGCCAGAGAAACGTGGTATAACCTACAGCCAGATAAATATTGTTTGCACTTGGAAACTTGTACCTACTTTTTCTTTATTAAAATTAGAATTTTCAGATTGATATTAGTTACTTGAGCTGCATATAAAGGAGTTTTTCTGTACAGTCATGTAGTACATATGGGCGAATCCAGAAATGCATAAGAGTGTTATTTGGGAGGCAGGACGGAAAAAGATCTTTGGGGAGGCCGAGACGTAGATGGGAGGATAATATTAAACTCGAATTGATGGAGATAGGATAAGATGGTAGGGACTGGATTAATCTTACTCAGGACAGAGACCGATGGCGGGCTTATGTGAGGGCGGCAATGAACCTCCGGGTTCCTTAAAAGCCATAAGTAAGACGTAAGTCATGAAAATGTCAACTCTGCCCATATTCGTATCACTCTTTCTTTAAGACAAAAGTAAGTAAGTACTGTATATGATGGAAAAGGGATGTCCCTTCTTGGTAGATCTAAAATCTGGCAACCCTGTGTCCAATACAATTTTTTTTATATTTTTTTTTTTATTAATTTGGAAAGGACTGGTGTTTAAAATAATATTAGAAAGAAATTTGTTTATTAATCTAGGACCTTGACTCATGCTATGATAAAAAGCTGCATTGGTTTTACATTTAGGTTGAGATAAACGCAGAGAATTCATATTTTTAGTTCTATATTTATGTATATACATTTCAAAGTTATTAATATTTTTGTCAAACTATTTCAGTAAAATTAAATAACAAATTTGTTTGGGAATTTTCTTTGTTCCACTCATCTTTCATCATGTGACTTATCAAGTTTTTCCCCTGTGGTCTTCAATTAATAATTGAATAAAATAAAAATAGAAACTTCCTTAGATAAATCACACTCAAAGGTACAAAATCAATTTTTTTCAAAATTTAATATATAACAAACGAAATACGAAACTTTAAATAAGCTCTTGGGGTCTTATACGGCCCAACGGTAGTAGGAGGCTTAAATCACTTGATAGTTAATTAAATGATAAGTCGTTACTTCATTTCATAAACATGGGTTCATTTACTGGTTTTCGCTTTTGTGTTTCTTTGGTTTTCTATTCACGTTCTATTAATTCATACAATTGACCGATTATTTATTCAATCAGTTATTATTTTTTCAATTATTTAGTCGTTTGTCTTCATCAGTCGTTCGATTGTTGGGTTATTGGCTTTCATTAAATTTTTATTCACTCATTCGTTCTCTTCACCAATTGTTGATTCAATTCATGCTTTATTCAAATTTAAATCATTAATTTATCGATGTAGTTAATTTC
This sequence comes from Periplaneta americana, assembly GCF_040183065.1. NCBI lineage: Eukaryota > Metazoa > Arthropoda > Insecta > Blattodea > Blattidae > Periplaneta > Periplaneta americana. Next base: position 39,844,711 of record NC_091126.1, on the reverse strand, counting down.
TTGTTCGTTCATTCGTTCTGTTCTTTACACATTCTTACCTGATCTGTTCTCTCATTCATTTACGGTTCAATTAAATTTTTATTCTCATTTACTCCTACGCTCATCAGTTAATCATTCATCAATCGTTTAGCGTTTGAGCTGGGAACGATTTCCATTGAACCATGATAATATTCCAATCAACTATGCATAGGCTACGTTTCCAATTTTTCGGTCATTTCCACAAGCGAGCGGATCCGCTTCCAATGCTCGGCAGATTCATATGTGGTTTCGTTTCTTATGCAGCTCTGTGCAGTTCCACGCTGTGAGCTTTACAAGTGCTAAGCGAATACTCGAGAAGTCCTCCTAAATTCAGTGACCATCGTTATAAATGTATACAAAGATTGCAATAAGAAATACCTTTGCCATTCGTAGTGTTAATACTCGTATATTCACACAATTAAAAGATTGTACAGGGACATAATTTTATTTTTACTTCAATTTTTATTGTACCTGATATTTTTAATGTACTTCACTCCCACCCCAACTGCTAGTAAACTTCCAATCGTCCTCCTCACAGAAACAAGGCCGCGTATGCGCCCAAAGTCGCCTTTAACAGTACTGAGTAAGCATAGTACGTTCCAGAAATATTTTCGCGTTTCCCAATGACGAAAGAGCTTTCAATATTGAGTCATATTTTTGCACACGTACTGTCGTCCGTTTGCCTACGTCGCATCCCGATTTCCCCCGTCCGCTTCTGCTCGCCCCTCTGTAAAGGCTAGTGGCTGGGCTGTCTTAGTTCTTTTCTGAAAACAATTTCTGTTAGGAATTGGACGTCTACGTAATATTATACAGTTGTTTAAAATAACTTAAATAAAAGGACCTCGTTAAGTAATTAACTGTCACGTGATTTCTCCCCTTTCTACGACCCTGCGACAAAACATTTGGACGGACAGACAGCATGTCTGAGTAAATTTATCTTTTCGGATCGGGCAGAAATGAAGATTGAATTTACAGTACGTGAGGTACTCTTTTATAGAGTAGGCACATAATTATTTCAACATGAGTTACTAGTACGAAGGACGAAACTTGTAATTGGAATTAGGTACAATAGTCTATAGTGCGATAAAGTGCATAAAAGAACTGAAGCCTGTATCGAAATGAACGGCCACCATTTTCAAAAGTGTTTAAATATCCATATTATGATTATTTTTCTATTTAACTTCATTCTCTACATTATACGCTAATGTGCTGTAGACAATATAATGTACACTGCATAATGAATACGTCTGAATGGATAGCTCAGTTCGTGAGTAAAAACACTTATTGTTAATACCGTACTGTATTTTGATTAAATTAAATCCTAATGAAAATTATCAAACTCAAAATTACGATATTTCCTAGTTTACGTAAATGGATGAACTACTTTTCTTCCCTCCTGTACCCTAGTAAAACGATTTGTTTGTATTTTACGGAGTATCATCGAACTCCAGTCGTGGAAGGGGTTAGAAAACTGTGTTTTCGATTCTCAACCGTTAATCCAAAAGTATAGTCAGGTTATTATTAGAAATGTTAGCAAAAATAAAATGATGTCCCTGTACTTTAATTAATAGTTATTTAATGTTGTTTAGGTGTTCATATTCTTTCAAATATAATGTAGCTACTACTATAATTTAATTTTAATATATTCCAGAAAATTAATGGTAATGTCACAAATTAAGTTGGCGTTTATTCGTGGTTATAATTATTTCTGATCTCAATACATGATTTTCCCAACAAACCATTATATCTGGATTCCTTGTTAGGTACTTTTTATTTTATTCATCTATCAATCCATGCATTTATGCACAATCATCCGTCTTTCAATACAGCAAAACTTTCATAATGTCAGTTACATTTTCCCAGGACTACATACACAATATGATCTTTTTCTATATCGTTTGTTTGAAAAGTGAAGTAATTATTTTTTTTCTTAATTGAGTAAAATCAATTCTGACAATATCAAGAGCATCGTTTCAAATCGTAAAGAAATTGAGTTTGATACATTTTCGTATAGTTTCTTATTCGATCTTCCATGCATCATATGAGGGGGCGTAGAGGAAGGCAGAAAATAGGAAAGATTTCAGAAAGCTGGATTTGCAGTGAAAACGTGCCTTTGATCAGAACACTGAATGAATGAATGAATGAATGAATGAATGAATGAATGAATGAATGAATAATAGTATTTAATGTTTATAATTTGTTATTTTTGTATTTGTCTTATTATAGGAGATGGTGCGATATCGTAGTTATAAATGCTCATGCCCCTACAGAAGAGAAAGACGACCATATAAAGGAGAGCTTCTATGAGGAATTGCAACAGACTTTTGATCAGTTACCTAGATATCACATGAAAATTTTATTGGGGGATTTCAATGCTAAAGTAGGACGGGAGGATACTATTAGATTAGATTAGATTTATTTATTTAACCTGGTAGAGATAAGGCCGTCAGGTCTTCTCTGCCCCTCTACCAGGGGATTACAACTATAACATGAACAATAAGATTACAATTAATATTAAATTTACAATTACAATAAAAATTAAAGTACGACAAGAATACCTGATTAATGAAAGCTAGACATTTTATCATAGAAGTTAAGAACAAAGAATATTTTTGTATTTACTAAATTACAAATTAAACCTACAATAACAAAATTCTATAGTGATGAAATTACCGGATATTGAGATATTTTGTGGTAGATTAAAAGAACTATTTACAAGAAACCATGTCTGAACGAGTCTCAATTACTGACCAAGTGCCTAGTAAGTTTGCGTTTGAATTGAATTTTATTTCGACAGTCCCTGATGCTAGCAGGTAGCGAGTTCCAGAGTCTTGGCAGGGCTATTGTGAAAGAGGATGAGTATGAAGAGGTGCGATGGGATGGTATTGTTAGTATTGTTTCATGGCGAGAGCGTGTGTTCAGATTGTGGTGGGAAGAAAGGTAAGTGAAGCGAGACGACAGGTACGAAGGAATAGAAGAGTTCAAGATTTCGAAGAGAAAGAGAAGTGAATGTAAATTTCTTTTCTTATCTAGTTTAAGCCAACCTATTGCTTCCAGGGATGGGGTAATATGATCATATTTACGAACATTGCTTACAAAACGTACACACAAATTATGAGCACGTTGAAGTTTCATTTTGTTGTCGCTGGAAAGGTCAGTCAGTAAAATGTCAGCATAGTCAAAATAGGGAAATACAAGGGTCTGCACAAGGGACTTTTTTAAGCAAGAGGGAAGATGCACATTTATCCTTTTTAGCACATGAATAATAGAATATACTTTTCTGCAGGTTTCTGTGATTTGCATGTCCCAGTTGAGATTATTATCCATGTGAATGCCAAGATTTTTTACCGAAGAACTGAAAGGGATATGCACTGTACTTACTTTAACGGGGGAAATGTCGAGGTGCTTTACAGCGTCGGTTTGCCGTTTGTGTCCTAATATGATTGCTTGTGTCTTTCCAGGATTGATATTAAACAGACTATTAAAAAAGAGAGCCTACACATAACTAGTAATGACAATGGAGTTAGGTTAGTCAACTTTGCAACATCAAAAAATTTAATTGTCAAAAGTACAACATTCCCCCATAAGGATATACATAAATATACTTGGACTTCTCCAGATGGATTGACACGTAACCAGATAGATCACATCTTGATAGATAAACGAAGACATACTAGTACAGTAGACATTCGAACCTTCAGGAGGGCAGACTGTAATTCTGACCATTATTTGGTAATTGGAGTAGGAACATTAAATCCAGACGTTTGAGATGGGCAGCGCATGTAGCACGTATGGGCGAATTCAGAAATGCATATAGAGTGTTAGTTTGGAGGCCGGAGGGAAAAATACCTTTAGGGAGGCCGAGACGTAGATGGGAAGATAATATTAAAATGGATTTGAAGGAGGTGGGATATGATGATAGAAAATGGATTAATCTTGCTCAGGATAGGGACCAATGGCGGGCTTATGTAAGGGCGGCAATGAACCTCCGGGTTCCTTAAAAGCCAGTAAGTAAGTAAGTAAGTAAGTCTTATTATAGGTTTCTGATAACACAATTATCTAACATTTATGGATCAAAATATATTATGTCAAAAACAATCCCTCTAATTTCATGATGCATAAACAGGATATGATTTAAGAGTTGTAAGTTCCTGAAGCATTGTGACTTCAAATTTCTCTTCTTTGAAAAGAAGAACGAATAAATAATAAATGTCAATCCTGTAAAATATTATGTCTTGAACATAATACGACTTGAAACGATGCTCTCTCTCTCTCTCTCTCTATATATATATATATATATATATATATATATATATAATTTCTGCATTTAATGTGAATAATTACTACCATGCCCAACAAAATACAATATCATATCAGACACACACAAACGTTCTTGCTCCAGGCGAGAATCGAACAAATGTCACAGCGTCTTTATCTGTGTTATATCCGATATGCTTTTTTTTTTTTGTAATTGTTATAATGTAGGTCATGGCCGTTTCCTTGCACGGACAGCAGATACTATTGCTCGAAAATTAAAATCTCATATAACTGTCAAAACATCGCACATATCCTTTGTCCCATGCGTCCTGTGTGTTATTGTCCTGTATTGGCACTGCCAATTATGTTATTATTTTGCAATTTAATCCCATTTCTGACAACCTGCAATGGCAAACCTTTCATCTATTACTGCACAAAGCATGCGATAACAATCCCCTGTATGAAAATTATAACCAATAATATGTTATACATATTTTGACTAGAGTGGTTCCCAAACAACATTACACGAAAGGCCGACGGCCACCGAGGATTCGGTTAGAGAAAAGTCAATTCCCAAAACTACATTTAAACGCAATTTATATCATGTTTCGACACGGATTTTTGTTATTTGCCGATTCGTGACATCATTACAGTCACAGCAATATTTCTGATGCGAGAATAGATGCAACAAAGTCTTTGTGCTTTAAATTAAAGAGTATGTTTAAAGACGCTATCATGATAGCTACGCATATTTAATGCAATAAGGAGGACGTGGGGAGTTAAATAGAAAATATTCGCAGGTCAGGTTGATCGGAAGCAGTAGAAAACTATCCGTGCTGCGGCGCATTCAAGGTCGACCGCAGTGAGTCATGACGACATAGAGCAGCCGTGGCGAGAACGTGACTCGCGAGATATTGTGACTCGCAGTGATAGCTGAGCATTTCGCTTGCTTCTAACCTCCGCCAACCCCCACCCTTACACTCACTGGAGTCAAACTCCGTTCCATTTGTATTTGTCTCTGACCTGCGAGTGGCATATGTCTCTCTCGAAACCATGTACGAAAGTTCCAAGTAGGATGGGAGGACGCATTTTTTTGCTGTCAATATGATGAGAGTATTAAATGTATGATTTGTTCACAAGTATTACGAGGAAAACGGTTGTATAACATAAAACGGAAGTATACTACATGTTGGTGAAACATTAAAAGGTTAAGTGTCGTCGTCATCATCATCATCATCATCATCATCATCATCTCCTCTGTACGTCAACCCTTTTGCAGCAGATGTAGGAATAATGCGGTTAGCTCTTCAATTTGAACTCACTGATTTACTACGTGATGTCAAATGAATTCTAGATGTAAGGACTTGACGAATGTTGAACTTTCAAATCGTTGCCAAAAAATAAATATCTGAAGCTTCGATCTTTTGCTTGCTATGTTGAAGCCATGTTCGCTACAACTTACGTTTGTGAAAAATTATTTTCAACAATTAAGCTAGTAAAAACCAAATTTAGATCACGACTCACAGACAAATACCTTCGTGATCAACTACGACTGGCAGAAGTGACATAATTCTTGATTTTGAAACTTTGTCGCAGAAACATTCTAAAGACAGTTAATTTTAGTTTGTGATATTGTTCATTTATTGTTCATTTCTTTCTTCGTTACACGTATTAAACATTAGTTTGTAGCCTTGTACTGTATAAAATTATATTTAAGTGCTTGACGTAAGGAAAATGAAAATCCGTTAATAAGTCAGACAGTTGCTTCGCTTCCCATTCGGGTGTCCGCCTCCCTCCATAGATGCTATGCACGTTGCAGGTTACACAGTGGCTAGGTTCACAATTACAGTTTCGCCACCGCTGAATATAGGATACCCGTTAAGAAAATAGCATTGAACATATGAAGCCTGTTCCATAAAGTATTTAGACCTCTAAGTATTTTTCTTGAGAATTGGGAATTAATTACTTTCTTTTAATTCATAGAACATAATTTCATTGAGAACTAGAGCGATTTCATGTGCTAAAATTGTGTTACACCTCTAAAATTATCGTATATTTAATTTACGAACAACGAGATAACAGCTAAATTGATGGAATAGCCTTCTGTTTCTTGCCAAATATCCCTGCTGATAAATTTAAGAGACAAGTAGGGGTGGTACAGTTGGGGCTAAGATTTCACACTGTTAAAACACAACATTGTCTGTGCTTATTATATAAAGTAGGCTACACAAAATTTTAACCGACAGGAAAACAATAAAGGCATTAGGTATGTAACTTAGGTTCTTGTTTGTTTATAGTGTGAAGTTAATAACTGAAAAAGTGTGCTGTACATAATTCTAAATTTGTATTATAAGCGCTTCTTAACTTTTAATAACGGAAAACGTGTGCTGCACATAATCTAAAATTTATACTATAAGTGCTTCTCAACATATAATAACGGAAAACGTGTGCTGCACATAATCTTAAATTTCTATTATAAGCGCTTCTTAACATTTAATAACGGAAAACGTGTGCTGCACATAATCTTAAATTTCTATTATAAGCGCTTCTTAACATTTAATAACGGAAAACGTGTGCTGCACATAATCTTAAATTTCTATTATAAGCGCTTCTTAACATTTAATAACGGAAAACGTGTGCTGCACATAATCTTAAATTTCTATTATAAGCGCTTCTTAACATTTAATAACGGAAAACGTGTGCTGCACATAATCTTAAATTTCTATTATAAGCGCTTCTTAACATTTAATAACGGAAAACGTGTGCTGCACATAATCTTAAATTTCTATTATAAGCGCTTCTTAACATTTAATAACGGAAAACGTGTGCTGCACATAATCTTAAATTTCTATTATAAGCGCTTCTTAACATTTAATAAAGGAAAACGTGTGCTGTACATAATCTTAAATTTATATTATAAGTGCTTCTCAACATACAATAACGGAAAACGTGTGCTGCACATAATCTTAAATTTATATTATAAGCGCTTCTTAACATTTAATAACGGAAAACGTGTGCTGCACATAATCTTAAATTTCTATTATAAGCGCTTCTTAACATTTAATAACGGAAAACTTGTGCTGCACATAATCTTAAATTTATATTATAAGTGCTTCTCAACATTTAATAACGGAAAACGTGTGCTGCACATAATCTTAAATTTCTATTATAAGTGCTTCTCAACATTTAATAACGGAAAACGTGTGCTGCACATAATCTTAAATTTCTATTATAAGCGCTTCTTAACTTTTAATAACGGAAAACGTGTGCGGCACATAATCTTAAATTTCTATTATAAGTGCTTCTCAACATTTAATAACGGGAAAACGTGTGCTGCACATAATCCTAAATTTCTATTATAAGTGCTTCTCAACATTTAATAACGGAAAACGTGTGCTGCACATAATCTTAAATTTCTATTATAAGCGCTTCTTAACTTTTAATAACGGAAAACGTGTGCTGCACATAATCTTAAATGTCTATTATAAGTGCTTCTCAACATTTAATAACGGGAAAACGTGTGCTGCACATAATCCTAAATTTCTATTATAAGTGCTTCTCAACATTTAATAACGGGAAAACGTGTGCTGCACATAATCTTAAATGTCTATTATAAGTGCTTCTCAACATTTAATAACGGGAAAACGTGTGCTGCACATAATCTTAAATGTCTATTATAAGTGCTTCTCAACATTTAATAACGGGAAAACGTGTGCTGCACATAATCTTAAATTTCTATTATAAGTGCTTCTCAACATTTAATAACGGAAAACGTGTGCTGCACATAATCTTAAATTTCTATTATAAGCGCTTCTTAACTTTTAATAACGGAAAACGTGTGCTGCACATAATCTTAAATTTCTATTATAAGCGCTTCTTAACTTTTAATAACGGAAAACGTGTGCTACACATAATCTTAAATTTCTATTATAAGCGCCTCTTAACATTTAATAACGGAAAACGTGTGCTGCACATATTCTTAAATTTATATTATAAGTGTTGCTCAACATATAATAACGGAAAACGTGTGCTGCACATAATCATAAAACTGCATTATAAACACTTATTACTGTATTGATGTTTAACACGGTTGTTATTATTATTATTATTATTATTATTATTATTATTATTATTATTCCTGGTACTATTAGTTGTAATTGCAGTAACTTTTTAAATGCCTAAAACTGTATTTTAATGCCTACTTTCGATCATTATGAAGCCTAGATGAGGTGTCTAAAAGTTGGTTAATGCCATAAATGTCCGAAGTCTTGTTATAATGTATATACAATATAATATATGTTTCTGCAGGCATCATCATGGCATTAAAAGCTTTTTCTTATTATTTCAACGGACTCCACGTACCTATCTTGTGCGATAAACTTGCTAGGACCACAGTCTAGTATATAAAGTCACGAAGCTTGAGTTGTGAGGGTGCTAGGAACAGTAGACTGTGCCGAGACTATTTCGCATTGTCTGTAATGAGGCGATATTAGTAATCCTAGTGGTTAGCAACTATCTACGGATGCATATTTACAACGTATTGAGCTTCGTGACTGTATATACTAGACTGTGCTAGAACGCTGTACGTGTTACGAAGAGAGTGAGATAGAGATACTATACCTCACTCTTTCTTCTAACGGAGGCATCTTGCGGCAACAGTGTGCTAGCCAAGACCCGTCAGACCCAAGAGGAGTCAAGAGGAGTTCTACTCCTCTTGGTAAAACCAATGCTTTTTTCTTAAGCTGGAATACTCTGTAATCAGTTACGCATGCAGTTGTAGTGTTGCCAACTTTAGCGACAATTCGCTAGATCTAGCGGTTTTGACGAGGTGTTTAACGACAAAAATTACGAATTAGCGACCAACGACTTTTCTGGAGTTTTAATAATCATTTGACGGCAAAGTTAGCGATTTTTATGTTTTGTTATTGTAACTGTTTTTAATAAGATGTATTTGGAAATATTAATTTTCTATTTGGTATTTTTTATATTATTATAAAGAAAATATTTTCCTTGGTATGATTTCAAAACTCTATAAGAACAACCCTGCACAACGTATCATGACGTCTTCGGTAATTCCCTGCATTATCTTTCCTTTGGCGAATTTTTGGCGTTGTTAAATGGTACAATATTCGATCAACAGTAAATTTCTGGGTTGAGGTGTGCCAGTACAAATATTCTGCCGGGGCTAACTCTAATAGCTAATTATGTTTGTCGCAGCCCTGCTTCTTCTTTCTTATTCGAATGCTGGGGTAGAGCGGCTGTTAAGCTAGTTTAACTTAGTGAAACCGAAACTACGCAACAGAATTCATATCAAAGCAGTTAGTGCTATACCTCACGCCAGGAACACCTTGAGGATTTCTGGAAAAACGAGTTGCAAATGCCAAATTTCCTGAGAGTGTTTTGTGGAAGACTGGAAATACTGATGTCTAAATACGTTTCACTTCCGGCCTATATCTTATCTTCCACGTCAACAGCTACAGAGGAGGATATGGATGAATTATATCTACAAAAGTTACGATACATTTTTGCTATTGTTATATTACCCATTTCTTTAGATAGGCCTTTTTTTAATTGTAAATTGAATTTAGTGAATTTTTAGCGACATTTGACATATTACTCGGCGACTTTGAGATGACAATTGCTGGCAACACTGTGGAGTTGAGTTGCTGAGTGTGGTCTAGTTTGACAACTTTAATGTTCTGTGCCTGTTTCATTTTGTAATATGGTGAGAATTCGTTATAATTTAGAATAAAGGATAATGGTTTACTACAGTTAGGGACAACATAAAGATATTCTTACAAATTCTGCAAGAGGATGTTTCTGGAATACATGTTTCACAAGCAAGTTTTAAGGAGATACGGAATTGCCTATCTTGACAATGTTAAAATATATTTAACACGAGGAAATTTTTCTCGAAAAACCTAGAAGCTGAAAGCTGATTTTTACGGCTAATGGGCATATAAGTTGAATTTGTACCAAAACAGTAGTTTTCCTTTGATTTGTTTTCGTATCGAGAAATAATTTTTCCCCATTCATACATTTTTCAAATATTTTCAATACATTGTTCTTGTAGCATCTTGAAAATTTAACAGATATCAGCAACATTTTATTTCAGTACATGTAAAATATTCGAATAAACAATTCCAGAATATGTCAGCAGTCCCGATAAAATAGAAGTTGAGAAAAGGTTCCTTTCGTGTGGAAAAACTTAACTTACGAAAAATGTGATTTAAAATAAGACATATGAATATACTATATGTACTACTACTCCTCCTCAGAAAAACGAAAAGTCGACATGGATATAATTTTAATATAATTGTATGCAATATACTATTTTTAAAGAGGAAAAATCAGGAAATTAATTGGGAAAATGAAAATTACATAATTTTCCGTCATATAGGTATCCGAATAATTTTGTAGAATGAGCGTTAAAATTAAAACTTGTACAACCCTTCTCAGAAAATCGAAAATTAAAAGGATATAAGTTTAGTACATATGTGACTTCTAATTTTGAAGAGGTAACACCAAATAATTAATTGAAAATATGAATAATTTATTGCAAATTTTCACCTAAATTCCAATTCTCTTCCTCCGTTATTTACTGAAAGAAGTACGAAGATCGTAATCCCTGGGACTTTCACTTGTAGGCTGCCTTTATACAAAAAATTTGCAAATCCATATAATCTGCTGGATTTAAAGGGACACATTCAAGAGATTTTTGTCGTACACAAAAAGTAGCTTTACGCGTTTTCCAACAATTTTTCCAACAGAATTGAAGCATGGTTAATAAGTGGGGTGAACAATTCGATCATTTTATGTAGGTGTAATGGTGAGTACTATTTCATTATTGCTGATATATATTTGAAATAATTACGTTATTAAACAAGTTATTAAAACAATAAATAACTCCCGAGAAAAAAGCGATAATGCCGGCGAAATTAGTCTGGGGTCCAGCTTTGAATGTTACCCAGCATTTTTTTCTTAGTGGGTTGAGGCAAAATCTCGGAAAAATCATCAACCAGGTAACTTTTCCCTACCAGGATTTGAACCCGAATCCGATCGCCTCACGGTCAGACATGCTAACTGTTACTCTACAGCGGTGGACTAGATATTAGAATCATAAGTACTTTAGATATCACAAAGTTATTGTGTCTTGTTTACCGCAAAAAGAAAATTTTATAGAAACTGAACACAATAAAATGTCGAAAAAATACGGAATTGTAGTGTTCAATGTTTTCACATAGGCTACATCTTTCTCAATTCTCGACATTTTCCAACTATTGTAGAAAATAGAGAACGGGTTACATGAACTGCTTGTCTATGTGGATGACGTGAATATGTTGGGAGAAAATCCACAAATGATTAGGGAAAACACGGGAATTTTACTGGAAGCAAGTAAAGAGATAGGTTTGGAAGTAAATCCCGAAGAGATAAAGTATATGATTATGTCTCGTGACGAGAATACTGTACGAAATGGAAATATAAAAACTGGAAATTTATCTTTTGAAGAGGTGGAGAAGTTCAAATATCTTGGAGCAACAGTAACACATATAAATGATACTCGGGAGGAAACTAAACACAGAATAAATATGGGAAATGCCTGTTATTATTCGGTTGAGAAGCTTTTATCATCCAGTCTGCTGTCCAAAAATCTGAAAGTTAGAATTTATAAAACAGTTATATTACCGGTTGTTCTTTATGGTTGTGAAACTTGGACTCTCACTTTGAGAGAGGAACAGAGATTAAGGGTGTTTGAGAATAAGGTGCTTAGGAAAATATTTGGGGCTAAAAGGGATGAAGTTACAGGAGAATGGAGAAAGTTACACAACACAGAACTGCACGCATTGTATTCTTCACCTGACATAATTAGGAACATTAAATCCAGACGTTTGAGATGGGCAGGGCATGTAGCACGTATGGGCGAATCCAGAAATGCATGTAGAGTGTTAGTTGGGAGATCGGAGGGAAAAAGACCTTTAGGGAGGCCGAGACTTAGATGGGAGGATAATATTAAAATGGATTTGAGGGAGGTGGGATATGATGATATAGAATGGATTAATCTTGCTCAGGATAGGGACCAATAGCGGGCTTATGTGAGGCCGGCAATGAACCTCCCTGTTCCTTAAAAGCCAGTAAGTAAGTAAATAAGAATTGTAGAAAATAGAAGACAGGATTGGGACGTGAAGAGTGTTGGTGGAATACTAGAGGGAAACGGGGGCACGCAGAGAAAACTTTCTATAACGTCTCCTTTTTCCACATAAAATTCCATCTATTAGTCATCTTTGTGGGTGACAGTCCTCGCACTCAGGCCGCTTGAGTGGGTTCATTGTACTACCCTTAATGGAATGATGTGCATACTATAACGTTCACAGCGCTACAGATTCCCTGCAGGCCACTTCTGAAATCCCCTGCAACCTGCAGAATCCCTTTTACTCTTTCTTCGTAGGCATCACCACAATTCCTCAACATCGGTCGCACGAGCTATTATGAGTTCCAGAAGAGAGCCTACGCTATACAGCACTACCATTAGCAACTAATGACCAGACACTGTAGGTTCGAATTTCGGAGGCGGTTGCAACCGAATCTAAATCAGACGTTAAGTCCAAAATGAGAAAGAAACGCAGATGATATTGAAAGGGGGAAGTGTAATTGTGAGGGCGAAATGATTCCGAGATCCAACTCCGAAAGTCACTCAGCAATTCTGCTTTTATTGGTTGAGGGATAACCTGGGAAAAACTTTCAACCAGGTAACTCATCCCAACCAGGATATCAACCCGTGCCCGCTCGTTTCATGATCAGACATGCAAACCTCGCTAGTTCGCAGCGGTGGTAACAAATTTCATCAAGAACTGGCCAGGTATCTAGGACGTCTGGGATGGAAAAACGGCGCAAGCATTGAGCCACAGACGCTGCTCGGCGGAAATCGAACCTCCGACCTTTATTTTTGTAGCATGGCATCTTAATCTTTATTCCATCTCTTGCCCTATAAACCGCTAGGACTTCTGAAAAGGCTGACTGGACAACACGTATATTAATGCAGTGTGAGTGTCTGAAACTTTCATAGAGTTTCAGTTGACGAGATAATATAAATTATGATAGACTGACAGAGTGACGTTTAGTGATTGACACAGACGTCTTTGGTAATACAGTAATTCCATGACTTGACGTGAGGGGGGCTTTTCGGTTCAGATATTTAATGTACTTTGCGAATATAATGCGATGTAGTAATATGTCGCTGATGGAGGCAAGTATGAATTGTAGACAGATGTTAGTGCAAACATTGAAGGAACAGAAAATCTGTAATAACGCACAATAAATAGACTTTATGAATTAAATTTCATGTGATTCGAACCAGTTGTCCTGCGCGAGACTCGGTACCTGTCTAGTGTTAATTTGTATATCACTTCGTCATTTTAGATATTGCTCCCAAGAAATACTTCCTGCAAATGGATCTACTTTGTACAATCAATTCCATTAATGCCGTCACATTTTGAGTTTGCGTTTACGTAAGTCAACATTTCATCCTCCTCCTACTGGATTTGGGGCTCTGGGCTCCTGCAGCTCATCAGGTTGCTCGTCTGCGAAGCGACTCCTGGCTCTACCAGGGGCTGATGGAGGATGGACCACGTGTCGACGTCGGATTCACGAATGCCACCCAAACCACAGTCGGACTTGGACAATCATCATCTATCAGGGAGCACAATGGGCCAACAGTGTGCACGGACCCGTCCCGTCAAATCAACGCAAGTCCCCTCCTACTGCTACGCTGGTAAGTATATATACAGCGGCATCATTTTAATTTTTACTTCAATTTTTATTTTACCTCAGTTTTTGAATGTACTTCACTCCCACCACTTCTACTAATGAAGTTCAACCATCCTCCACACAGATCCAAGACTGCATATACAGTCATAGTAGCCTTACGGACATAGTAAACAGGACGTTTCAAAAATATGTTCTCATTTTCCAGTGACGAAAGAGCTTTCAATATTGAACCATATTTTCGCACAGGTACTGTCGTCTATTTGCCTACGTCGAATCCCGGTTTCCCCCACCAGCTTTTATTCGCCAGTTAGTTGCTTGGCTGTCTTAGTTCTTTTCTGAGAACATTAATTTCTCTTAGGAACTGGACGTCTACGTAATAATATACAACTGTTTAAAATAACTTAAGTAAAAGGGCCTCGTTAAGTAATTAACTGTCACGTGATTTCCTCCCTTTCTACGACGCTGCGACGTAACCACTTGGACGGACAGTAGCTAGTATGTCTGAGTAATTTTATCTTTTCGGGTCGAGGTGAAGTGAAGACTGAATTTACAGTACGTAAGGTACTCTTTTATAGAGTAGGTACAGAATTATTTCAACATTAGTTACTAGTACGAAGGACGAAACTGGTAATTGGGATTAGGTACAAATAGTCTATAGTGCGATAATATGCACATTAGAAGTGAAACCTGTATCGAAATGAACGGCCACCGTTTTAAAAAAATGTGTTTAAATATCCATATTATGATTATTTTTCAATTTAACTTCATTCTCTATATTTTACGCTAATGTGCTGTAGACAGTATAATATACACTGCATAATGAATACGTCCACATGGACAGCTCAGTTCGTGAGTAAAAACACTCATTGTTAATACTGTACTATATTTTGATTAAACAAAAACCTAATGAAAATTATCAAACACAAAAGCGCAATATTTCCTAGTTTACGTAAATGGATGAACTACTTTTCTTCCCTCCTATACCTAGTAAAGTTATTTGTTTGTATATTACGCCAGTATCATCGAACTCCAGTCGTGGAAGGGGGTAGCAAACGGCCTTGATGCAGAGGTATAGGCAAGTTAATATTAAAAATTTTAGTAAAAATAAAATGATGTCCCTGCATAACAGAGACACAGACAGCCATTCCTACGAACAGTGGCATGCAGGTAGCTGCACATCTGAAATGTTTGCATACATCGCAAGCGAGTTCTGATTGTTCTGATGGCGTAGTTGCTTGTCTGGCATGAACAGCACTGAAAACCGGAATACACAATACAGGCGAGTCAACCGTACGTGCACGGTAGGGGTAGGGGGTAGAAGACGGATTTTCGTTGTGACTACGACTAATACGAGACGGCATTAATGGAATTCAGTGTACTATAAAATTGCAGTGAAAAATATGTGCCGACGACACTTCGAACAGCTGCTGTG
This sequence comes from Periplaneta americana, assembly GCF_040183065.1. NCBI lineage: Eukaryota > Metazoa > Arthropoda > Insecta > Blattodea > Blattidae > Periplaneta > Periplaneta americana. The sequence continues at coordinate 39,829,239 of NC_091126.1, read as the reverse complement.
TCTCCGACTTTGCAGAAAACTACACGCGCTCTCACTGGTGCATCAAAACTTGCACACTTCTTGTCCAGGTTACCTGTCATGTGGGTCTCAGAATCTCATATGTATTACAGGGGTTTCAAAATTAATAGCGAGAACTGAAACGGTTGAAAGTATACTATAATAGAAGCAAAAAAGTTCCAGTAAACACGGTTCGCAAACGAGCCGTTTGCGAGGTAATTGCGAATATTTGGTTTCAAGCCGCCACTGACTTCATTCGTTGTAAACATCATATGCTTTACTCGTTGCACACAAGAAGGGGTCCGCGATGTGGTCTTTGCTTCGCAAAACTAAACATTACAAAGAGGTGGAATACTTCATTTAACAGGTAATTGTAAAGTAAATTTAACATTTAAGGTATTGTATTCCTTGTTAAGGTAAGCCATGAATGAAATTTGAGCCAAGTTATATGGGGAAGTAAACGAAAACTCTACATTTGAAATAAATTTGTATTATTAGGATATTTCTTAATGAAGTCAGTGGCGGCTTGTAACCAAATATTCGCAATTATCTCGCAAACGGCTCGTTTGCGGACCAATGTTCACATGTTCAGTGGAACGTGTTTGCTTCCATTATCATATACAGTATGTACCTTCAACCGTTTCAGTTTTCGCTATTAACTTTGATACATCCTGTGTGTGTGAGTATATATATATATGATCTAATTTTGTGTATTTAATACTTTTTTAATGTATGTGAAAGTTGTGAATTGTCTGCACTTTTTACCATGAAATTTGCCTATATATAATTATAAAACGTAATATAGCCTAAATGTAGTACTAATTATTCTAAATATATGATAAATATTAGTACTATTCTGTGTGACAATTACAAAATGAACGTCTATTAACTATGGTGAAGAAAATGTGATTAATTAACTAGAATCTTGATAACCTATAACGAAGATGTAATTTCCTATAGTAGAATATTACACAAGAAACAATTGCTGCCTTCAAAACAAAAGAATGGTGAGATGCACAGCACAATTTAGCCAAAAACAGAAATGATAAACTCAAGACAGTTAATATGATCCATTTTTCATATATAAAAATCTGAGATATCAAAGAACACAAGTATCAGCATTAGGTTGTAATATGCCACTAACCATAAACTTAATTATAACTTGTCAAAATCCAGAAAATATTTACTTCAAGTTATAGTGGCTAAGTCAAAGTTTACATGGAATGATCCAAAATGAAATTATTATTATTATTATTATTATTATTATTATTATTATTGTATATATTAGTCGGTTTATAATGCCTTTTGACATTTTCTGAGAGCCAATTATTAATTTACAGTCACAGATAAATGTATCGCACTGCAAGATACCACTCCCCTCTATCTCTCCACAGGTCTTCTCCTAATTGTCTTCTTTCCATAGCTTCCAGAATGCCCCTTTTCCATGTTGTTATAGGTCTTCCTCTTTTTCTTCTTCTTGATGGGGTCCAATCATATGCCAACCTTGGTAATCTTTCCGTATTCATTCGCATCATATGCCCATATCATATTAGTTATTTTGTGAAAATATCCTCTACAATATCATTCTTAACTTGCATTTTCTCTCTGATTATATCGTTTCTAATTTTATCTCTTGAAATGCCTACTGATCGTCTCCAATAATCCATTTCTAAGGCCAAAAATTTATTACTGAATGCGTTTTGCAATTGCCAAGTTTCTGCCCCATATAAAGTTGTACTTCTCACAATTGATTTATAAATTTTATGTTTAGTTTCAATTATGATTTTATTATTCCATAACATTTGATTAATACAGACGTGGACAAATTATTAGCAAAATTGAAGATTTTTACAATATATTTTTACAAAATATGATTCTTCAATTTAGACTACAGTTGACATTTTTGCGTATTTCCAAATTATTAGCAAAATTGAAGATTTTTATGGTATATTTTTAGAAAATTTAACTCTTCAATTTGGACTACATTGGATATTTTTGCATATTTACAAAGTATTAGCAAAACTGAAGGTTTTTATTATATATTTTTACAAAATTCGATTCTTCAATTTGGAATACAGTTGACATTTTGGATATTTTCAAATTATTAGCAAACCTGAAGATTTTTATTTTATAGTTTTACAAAATTTGACTCTTCAATTTAGACTGTAGTTGACATTTTTGCTAATTTATAAATCATTAGCAAAATTTAAGATTTTTATTATATATTTTTACAAAATTTAACTCTTCAATTGAAACTAAAGTTGACATTTTTGCATATTTCTGTCTATTGTAATGATAGAAATACGCAAAATTGTCAACCGTAATCTAAATTGAAAAGTCAAATTTTGTGAACAGAATTATCATAAAAATCGTCAATTTTGTTAATAATTTGTCCACGTCTGTAGTTAATAACACCTTTATTTTGAAGTACAAGATTTTGTTTCTTTCCCCCAATAACCATATAATGAAATTTTTCAAAATTAAATTTTAATGCAGATTTTTCATATTCTTCAATGAGATTTCTGCTCACGTATTCAATATCATCATATTCTTCTGCTATTATAATTTGATCAGCAAATTGTAGATTATTATTATTATTATTATTATTATTATTATTATTATTATTATTATTATATGAGTGTAAGTCGAGAACCTCGAGTAAAGGTACAGTATCACTTTCTTTCTCGTGAAAAAATTTCAGGTGAATTCGTCTGAATTTGCACGCGAATCTCTATCGGGGAAAGACGAAACTCTAGCTCTTCAACTAATGATGCGTCCGTAGAGAAATCTTCAGTTTTCTCCATCGCATCACTCCAGTCGATGCGGGTACACGACAGCATCCATTAACGGAATTTCGATTGATGTGTGTTCATTCGAGGCGTGAAGCCATGGCGCTCGTGCATAAACGCTGAAGAATGTCTCCTTGTGTGAGCGAAGCCGCTTCGATCCCTGTGCCGGCCGACACATAATGCTTTTGGTCTCAGGGCGTAATGCAATTTTGCGGCCGATTGACAAATACCGTGCAGGCGAGTCCTCGCTCGGAGCATAATTAGTTAAGCAGATCGATCTGCAGAGCGCCGGGACGCAGACATTACGTGTGTGGCTGTCTCCGAGACCCTAGTTCAGCAGTCGGCATAATTTCGATTACCTATTTCTCTCTTAAGACTCATGACCAGTGAGATGTGAAGCCACGAAGAAACTATCCTGTGGTAGCTGGTAACAGCAATATTCCCTCATTTCCACAATAATGTACCTAGGAGAGGTCGCTATATACTTGTCGATCGGGTGGTCGCATATCAAGCATTTTGGTGATATTTCCTCCTCTATACTGGAGAATAACCACGGTATCTTTGAACCGTGCCGTTGCGTTTAGCACAAAATTTAACTAAATACACAACCTCGCCAACATAAGAACACGACGTTGGTGTGTTGTTGGAGGGAGAAATTTGTTTCTTTTCTTTCTATAACTCCTTCGTTCTTAACATTACTGAGAGATGGCATCACTGTTAGCTACAAGGTATATTTGCGCAAATATATTGCAAGTAGATTACGTGACTTAGATGAGAGTCTCGAGATAAAACAGTTTTGCTATATTTCTTTTTTTATTAAATGTTAAGCACAGGAACGGCATTTTGTAATTTTATTTAAGAAAGAAGCCAAACGAATTATCTTTGCATCAAAAACGGATGCTCCCTGGGCCAAATTATCGTATTTTATAATTGTTTGAAACATATTACGTGACTTAGATGAGAGTTTCGAAACAAAACAGTTTTGCTATATTTCTTTTTTATTATTATTAAATGTTAAGCACAGTTACGCCATTTCGTAATTTCATTTAAGAAACAAGCCAAACGAATGATCTATTCATCAAAAACGGATGCTCTCTGGACCAAATTATCGTATTTTATAATTGTTTGAAACTTATTTTGTCGGTCGTGGCCTTTATGACAGCTTTTGTTTCGTAATATTGATAAACAATAATAGGCCTATAATGAAAGCGGTGAATAATTTCATGGACCCTAATTTTTTTTTTCGTAAAAGGCTAGGTATTTTTCTCTAGGCCAGAAATAAAATGGCAACGCGGTCATATTACGTACTTAACGCTTTGGCGAACATTAACCGCAAATTTACTTTCCGTCATTTGAATGATATTCCGTCAAACACGCATTTTTTCATGTTCATTTCCTTGTGATAACCTACTTTAAGATCTTACTAAATCTGGATTTCTTTTAATGCGTTCAAAACACCGCCGTTGTACTACATAAAACCTTGCACTTCACTAATCAGTGAATTATTTAAGAATATAGTCGCGAATTTGACTACCACCATTTCGATTGTGTTTTGTTTGGCACGGCTCGGTACGGCCTGGTGACTAGTGGCCAGCGAGTAACGTCGACTATCGATATTGCTCTGCCGTGGGTATTATCCAGTTGTTCCATTTCCTCTTATAACTTCTGAGAGCATAAGACTTGCTGACGATTTATGGCTTTGTTATTTAGTTGTCTATATTTTCCTTGTGCCCTTCTACCGTTAGATGTATCTCATTTAACTTCTCGCTTATACTTCGTAAACTGCTCCTCACTTCCTGAATGTCGTCCTTTGTAGCCAGATAAGAAAAATTGCGGTGAGTGAAGAACATAAAACGTTCTGTGTCCTTGATTATCATACAAACAATTCTGTCGTAATTCTTCAACTAAATTTTTTTTTGTGGGGTTTTATAAAGGTTCGTGTTTATGAACCACCACGTGCAACAAAGTTGGCTGAACTGCGTACACGCAACAGAATAGCCATCATAGAAATTGACCCCACATTCTACAAAGAGTTTGGGAGGATACTGATTTTACCTTCTTCATGTGTCACGTTACGTGGAGAGTACAGTCAGCATTTGTAATGTGTCGGGAAAATTTAGCGAGTTTACATTTCGATATAATATCAACTACATTTACTTGCCTTATAATATTAAACCTGATATAAATTAATGAAATAGAAACAGTTATTCTGACTTGCCCTGTATTTATATCTTGCACTCTTCGCTTGGTTTGTTTTAACTTCAGTGAGCTAGAAACATATTAATATCATCTTAGATAGATGGGGGCAAGTTATAGCGCTGACAATGACAAAATATAATAGAAAATGCATTGAATTTTAGCAGAAGAAAGGAGTAATTGAGAAAACGTGCCCAAAACCGTCTTTGTCAACCGCAAATTCTACTCGAAATTTGCTGGGATTCGTGGCTTCCCACACAGGAGACTTATATTCTAAGTCCACTCTAACCATATGACTTGCGGTACGGTTTACCACAGGTTATGATATCCGGAGTAATTAGTGAATTTGTTGGTACGAGCGGTTGCCACTGTTGACATAGAAATCAGCTCTTTCAATGGCTGCGATCTTCAACTCTTTCCGTCGTCGTAAAAATGTTAAGTCATGATTTCATACCTTATTTAGTGATCTTTAAACGAACCGAAAAAATTATGGAATTACGTACATGAAGATGATGAAGCAATGATTTGATGTGAAACAACGAAGAAAACCGCCGTTCTCGAGAAAGTGTCTTTCCAAGGCCATTTTCTTCCATCCTGTCATTGATCCCTGGAATTGGTTTTGGGTGAAGTGTATATCTGCACACAGTGCAACTCCAGTAAATATAACTTATAGTCATTACGACGTCGAATCCTTGTGTGAGACAACACAGGATATTACACTGAAAACGGATGAAGTATCCGTCCCACATGAGAACCGCTTCAACTACATAGGAATTTAAGAACTGTCAGAAAAACAAAAATGCACGATGAAAGTCAGTCTCGTAGCCCTGTGTTGTCTACATTCGACATACACTAATAGAAAAAATTAAAGGTACTTATTCACTTATTTACTTAAAGACTTTATTAAATATCTGTATATCTAGCACCGATGGAATTGTTGATGGCGAGATGTTAGGCGAAATTACACTGAGAATAGTCTTTTTTTTTACTGTGTCTTTTGTATTTTATTGCGTGTGTATGTTTTTATTTGTATACTGTATTACCTTTATATTTATTATTTGGATTATTTGGTGCAGCTTCAACAAGAATTTGAATTGTTTATACTGTATATATATATATATGTGTGTGTGTGTGTATGTGTGTGTGTGTGTCACTGTGCGTGTGTGTTTTTCATATCTCCCTTTTATTTTATTTGTATTATTTTTGTTAAATTTGGTATAAAGTTAGATTAGTTATAATAGTGGTAATCAATGATAACGGTAGTATTAATAATAACTGTTGTTTCACTATTTTATTATTAGTAGGCATTATTTTCGTTTTGAAGATTCAAACTGTGCAGAGTTACAGCACGAATGGCCGTATGAGCTCGTGCGAAGGATCTTGTGTACATGAATTTGTATAATTTATTATGCATCAATAAATGCACTTATCTATCTATCTATCTATCTATCTATCTATCTATCTATCTATCTATCTATCTATCTATCTATCTATCTATCTATCTATCTATCTATCTATCTATCTATCTATCTATCTATCTATCTATCTATCTATCTATCTATCTATCTATCTATCTATCTATCTATCTATCTATCTATCTATCTATCTATCTATCTATCTATCTATCTATCTATCTATCTATCTATCTATCTATCTATCTATCTATCTATCTATCTATCTATCTATCTATCTATCTATCTATCTATCTATCTATCTATCTATCTATCTATCTATCTATCTATCTATCTATCTATCTATCTATCTATCTATCTATCTATCTATCTATCTATCTATCTATCTATCTATCTATCTATCTATCTATCTATCTATCTATCTATCTATCTATCTATCTATCTATCTATCTATCTATCTATCTATCTATCTATCTATCTATCTATCTATCTATCTATCTATCTATCTATCTATCTATCTATCTATCTATCTATCTATCTATCTATCTATCTATCTATCTATCTATCTATCTATCTATCTATCTATCTATCTATCTATCTATCTATCTATCTATCTATCTATCTATCTATCTATCTATCTATCTATCTATCTATCTATCTATCTATCTATCTATCTATCTATCTATCTATCTATCTATCTATCTATCTATCTATCTATCTATCTATCTATCTATCTATCTATCTATCTATCTATCTATCTATCTATCTATCTATCTATCTATCTATCTATCTATCTATCTATCTATCTATCTATCTATCTATCTATCTATCTATCTATCTATCTATCTATCTATCTATCTATCTATCTATCTATCTATCTATCTATCTATCTATCTATCTATCTATCTATCTATCTATCTATCTATCTATCTATCTATCTATCTATCTATCTATCTATCTATCTATCTATCTATCTAGCTATCTATCTATCTATCTATCTATCTATCTATCTATCTATCTATCTATCTATCTATCTATCTATCTATCTATCTATCTATCTATCTATCTATCTATCTATCTATCTATCTATCTATCTATCTATCTATCTATCTACCTGTCATTTGTATTACAGTTGTAGAAATCCTTGCTATGATATTATGTGACATTTGTTTTACACTTTCAGAAAAATCTCGATCCACCGCTGTGGAGTAACGGTTAACACGTCTAAACGTGAAATGAGCTGGCTGTAGTTCAAATCCCGGTTAGGACAAGTTACCTGTTTGAGGTTTTTTCCACGGTTTTCCCTTAATCCATGCCAAGCAAATGCTGGTAACTTTCAGTGCTGTATCCTGGAATTATATCGTAGGCATTATCACGTTCATCTCACCCAGACGCTAGATAACAATAGCAGTTGCTAAAGCGTCGTAAAATAAATAAACAAATCTCGAAAAAAAAAAGTCAAGCAGCTTATCAATCCAAACTGGATTTTAATCTACGCTCAGTGCATTGTGTGGCCAGAAGTCCCTCAGATAATGCGAAATACGCAAGTGCCTGCTACTTATACTCCCAAATTACCTTAAAAAGTCTTCGTGGCAGACCCTCGGACCATCCAAACAGAAATTCGCAGACAACTGAACTGTGGCTGGGTTCATTAAGCGGAGAATTTTAACTTTAATGTGTAGTGAATGCTTCCGGATATTAAGTTGCACAGTTACCTACATTTGGTCGTCAGCGAATTGATGAGTTTTCTCCACTAATCACATTAAGTTTTATGACAAATCGAATTTGGGGAAAGAAAAAAGAACCCGAATATAATTCAAAGGAGATCACTTTCTCGATTCCGCCAACGGTGCCACAACAATTTTTAATTATTAATAATTACTGTGGGGGAATACCGCAGTTTTACGAGGTCGTAAAACCACGAAGATGAACCTCGCTCGTCCCCACTGCCCAGCGTTACCTGAATACGTTGCCCACACATTTATAATTACAAAGGGGAAGATCGCTATTTCTGAAACATAAGATAAGAGATACTATCTATCATTAGAGCTTTAAATATGGAGTTTGATTAAAATTCAGGTGCCGCATTTCCACGAGACTCACGTTTACATACGGCGTTTTATCTCTCGTCTGCATTAAATTATCGGAAGATCGGAGTCAACACCAGGATTTCTATGGTCACTTGCTCCGTGTTAAGAACATCGTATGAAGGCTTTTTGGTCTCGTGAAGAAACGCAGTGCCATAGTTTACAATTGCTCTTCGCAGTGTGTAACCACAGTCTAGTACTGTATACACAGTAACGAAGCTTGATGTGATGAGCGTACTAGGAACAATAGACTGTGCCGGTACTATTTCGCATTGTCTGTGAAGAGGCGATAGTAGCGATCCTAGTGGTTAGCAATTACCTATGGATGCATATTCGCTACGTATTGAGCTTCGTGACTGTATATACTAGACCAGTGACGTCAAGTGATGCCCATAGAAGCAAGCGCGCGCTTTAGGGCCCAGGAGAGCCTGAGAGCTTTACAGCAGAAAGGAGACAGACGAAAGCGGTAGTATATGCCGATTGGTCGAGCTATGTACAGGGATGACCAGCACTGATTCAATGGATATATGGAAGAGAACTTATTAAAACTGTATCCATGTTAATTTTTAGATTTGCTGAGAAGTATAAGTGCATTATAAGAATGTAAGTATTAATTTTAATTCTTATTTTTCACAAGTTTACTTTTTTATTCAAAAGGAATATTTTCTCAACTTTTTTACAGAAAAGTGAAATTTTTTAATATTTTGTTTAGTAGCCTTACAGGTACTAAAACAATGTTTTCGTAAATCTAATATATCGTAAATACGTATTACTGAAGATAGTGTTTAAAATGTTTGAAATTATTCGCATGGAAAATGTTTATAAGGAAATGAATTAACAAAGTAAATACTGTTACATCACAAACAAAAGATAATATGTGCATATATGTTGGTAAAACGTCAGCTCTATAGCTTCAGCAGATTTCGAGATAATTTAATATTCTGATAACAGAAAGTTGAGCACCAATATCACCTAAAACATAGCTGGGCAGCAAGAGCGGATTCTACTCTCTCACGGGGAGCAATATGATTTCTCTTCATCCCCTTTCTTCCCCGCCGTACACCGCGCGGAGTTGATTCATTGACGGATGAATATTAAGCGTCCCCGTTTAGAGTCTAGTTCCGCTCCCGATGCCCACCCCTGACCTAAAAGCATAATGCGATAAGAGTTTTATTATGTAATATTAGCTACAGTTAAAACATATACTTAGGCAACTTTGCTTTGTACTATAATATTGTTTTGATTACTTGTATAAGGCTAATGATACCGTCAATATCAATTTCAACTTATCATGTCATATTCAGTGTCTTTATTTGGGATAACACGTTCTTTATGAATGATGTGTTTAATTCACTTAGTACAGTATAGTTGTAGTTATTATGGAATTCGTGTCAATATTCCTTCTTTACTCTTTATTGTGTTATTAACTGCAATATTAGGCTAAGAAATAGGTGTTAGTACTTTTGTTTTACAGACAATATAGCAAATAACAAACAGAAAGAAGCCATATAAAAATAACGAGATAAAATTTCACGTTCCGGTTGAAGTTTGTGCACCACTGTTTTCTTAATCCAACAGGCTGCTTATTCCTCCTAGCATATCTAGCGCCTGATGCCCGCGCACTACGTCAAGGTCAGAAAAATGCGCTTGCTTTGACATCACTGTACTAGACTGTGGTGTAACAATAGATGGGAATTGATTTGCAGTAGTTATAAGCACAAAACCCCATATTTAACCGTTGTATACAGAGAAAAAATGGCCACCCCTCTAACAGCTATCCGTATCGATTGTAATTTTATGATGATGGTTACCTTGTAATCACAGAACAAGAAATCAAAGAGCACAGAATAATTAGAATAACATTTCAGTAGCTGAACTCTATGATCAAAATATAACGTGGTAATCGATCAGGCCCAGTTGTACTATCATTACTTAGTTCGGCAGACTGGCGCACACTATCGTATGGAATAAAGAATCTCAGTTATTCTGTTACCTTCCGTAATTAAATAATGACGTAACTATGACGTAATTCTTTGAAAGTTGGATTGTTATACACGACGTACATTGTGTTTAATAGTGAGGAATTTACATACGACTTAAAAAAGAGCTATTCACTGTATAAGGTAGTTAAACGCCTATATAAGATTGTTTATTAGTAAGACCTAAATTTATACAGTTTAGTAACTTATGTTTCTTTTATATAATTGCCTCATAGTTAAATATTTAATTTCATTTTATTTCCATATGTATTATAATATGTACAATATAATTACTTCTATTGTTTGACGCTTTCTATTGCCTATACTTTTGTGCTTAGTTACATCCATCCATTCACCCACCCACACAAAAAACCATCCATACTGTACATCTATTCATTCATTCATTCAACCACAAATTTTCCGAACTACCCATTCACTTACCCAATTATACATCCACCTATCTAACCATCCATCCACCTACCTCCTCAAATAATCATCCACCCACCTACCCATCCATCTATCCATCTATTCATCTATCTATCCATCCATCCAGCCATCCATTTATCCATCCATCCATCCATCCATCCATCCACCTACTCATCCATCCACCCTCCTACCCATCCAACCATCCAACCTCTTACCCATCCATCCATGCATCCACCCTTCTACCCGGCCGGCATTCCATTCACCTAACCACCCATCCATCCATCTATTTAACCACCCATCCATCCATCCATCCATCCACCTACTCATCCATCCACCCTCCTACCCAACCAACCATCCAACCTCTTACCCATCCATCTATGCATCCACCCTTCTACCCGGCCGGCATTCCATTCATCTAACCACCCATCCATCCATCTATCTAACCACCCATCCATCCAGCCATCCATCCATCCATCCACCTACTCATCCATCCACCCTCCTACCCAACCAACTATCCAACCTCTTACCCATCCATCCATGCATCCACCCTTCTACCCGGCCGGCATTCCATTCATCTAACCACCCATCCATCCATCTACCTAACCACCCATCCATCCAGCCATCCATCCATCCATCCATCCACCTACTCATCCATCCACCCTCCTACACAACCAACCATCCAACCTCTTACCCATCCATCCATGCATCCACCCTTCTACCCGGCCGGCATTCCATTCATCTAACCACCCATCCATCCATCTATCTAACCACCCATCCATCCATCTATCTAACCACCCACCCATCCATCTATCCATCCATCCATCCACCCATTCATTCACCCACCCATCCTTCCATCCAGTCGCCCTCGGTAGCGTAGTTGGTATAGCGCTGGCCTTCTATTCTCGAGGTTGCGGGTTCGATCCCGGTCGAGGTCGATAGCATTTAAGTGTGTTTAAATGCGACAGGCTCATGTCGGTAGATTTACTGGCATGTAAAAGAACTCCTGCGGGACAAAATTCCGGCACACCGGCGACGCTGATATAACCTCTGCAGTTACGAGCGTCGTTAAATAAACCATAATTAAAAAAAATTCCTTCCATCCATCCATCAATCCACCCACCTACCACACTCCATCAATTCACTCATCCTTCCATCCAGCCACCCATCAATCCATCAGTTCATCCACACACCCATCCATCCATTCACCAACCCATCCATCCACTCACCCACCCACCTATCCATCCACTCACCCATCCAATCATCAATCCATCCATCCATACATCCACCCATTAATCCATTCACCCACCCACCCATCCATCAATCCATCCATCCACACACCCATCTATCCATTATCCGTCCGTTCATCCATCCATCACGCTAAAATATTTATTTTTAAATCATAATTTCCAAATCGCCCTAACAGGGATTTAAACCACGATCTTCGGAATGGAATTTAGCTAACGGGATCATTTAGCTAATGATGATTATAATGGAATGTAATACAGTCCTCTCTATTTCGCATGGAAAATATCAGTAATACAAAACTGGTAGGAAAACGTGAATACCTGAATGTACATTTTAAACAAAAGCAATTTTATTCCACCCGGAGTTGCTAGTATCGGTAAGCTAGATTAATTACGTATTTAATTAATTTTCAAGTGTAGAAACTATTAAGTAGCTATGATGTGATTAGATGATAACAAAATTAGAAAAAGAAACGACAGAAGTACGCAGAAAAAAACACAAAACTATTTCTATGATATGAGCAAAGGATCGAACACAGGTCAACATATGTAGTACCCAGCCCATGACGATATACCAGTAAATCGTTAGCACTTTCCTATGTGTGGGATCATGTGAAATATTCATTGCACGGAAACATCGATTTGCCTTTTTAAAAATGGAGTTTAATCATTCCCGGTGAATAGCGATGGTAATTGGCAATACTTTATTAACGAGTTTTTAAACCTACAGAGACTCTTCAGTATAATGCAGCTGCGACAGCACAGAGTGGCTGAAGATAGAGAAGTGTTAGGACAAATTATGTCTCAAATTTTCTCTATTAAAAATCCAACAAATTTTCTAACCATCGAAACCCACAGAATTTGGCAAGAAATTGAAAGTCATCTGCGCCAAATTTAGCACGATTGCTCCAGTTATTTAATCCGTGTATTCTCGGCGGGCAATACCGACAACTGAAGTCATACTAGATTTTTAAAAAATTGCTGAACTTACTAAGTGCACTGAAATAAGAGTAGTTTGCAGAATCGAATCTTGCCTTAGATTACACTTCTTCACCAAAGTTTCATCATTATGAAACAGAATTCCGAATATTTTATGAGAAGTGCCCAAAAGAGTGACTTCTACTTGGCCCATAACTTCAATCATTTCTTTCATTAAAAATCCAACAAATTTTCTAACCATCGAAACCCACAGAATTTGGCAAGAAATTGAAAGTCATCTGCGCCAAATTTAGCACGATTGCTCCAGTTATTTAATCCGTGTATTCTCGGCGGGCAATACCGACAACTGAAGTCATACTAGATTTTTAAAAAATTGCTGAACTTACTAAGTGCACTGAAATAAGAGTAGTTTGCAGAATCGAATCTTGCCTTAGATCACACTTCTTCACCAAAGTTTCATCATTATGAAACAGAATTCCGAATATTTTATGAGAAGTGCCCAAAAGAGTGACTTCTACTTGGCCCATAACTTCAATCATTTCTTTCACTGATTCTCAAAGAAAAATATGTACCGTGGATTAGAAATGTTGCAGGTGACAAAAGTGGTACGGTTATGTAAAAATATGTGACATAGCACTTTGTGGAGAAATGTGTTGCATTTGCAGTGTACGTTTCCAACAGCAAAGATTGTTCAGCGGCGAAATTCAACGTGAGCGAGTAACGACCGGCAAATTTTTCCTAGAGCCCCTCTATCAGAAATATAAATCCACAGGTTTAGTTTCCTCCATGAAGAAGCAATGCTAAAGATCTTATCGCTTTTTAATCCTTTAAATGCCACGAGACCTACCTATCGGCCTGCTGATCTTATACATATATTACCATGTATTCCTCAAGTCATTCTTCCAAATCTCAATAATCTGCCATTTCACGTCCAAACTCTTGGATGTCAACCCATTTTCACTTTTTTTCAAGGAAGAAATCTAACCATTCCACACTTGTAGCAACTCCAAAACTGTTTATTAACCTCTTCCCTTACTATATATTTTACCAATTTTGTGAAAAAAGTGTCATATTTTTTATTTTCGTAAAGAGGCCGTCTAATATTGCAGAATCACTGTACATCACTAATTTTCTTATATACCTAAAAATCACTATGAAAAAGACATACATTCATACCTGAATTATTATCCCGAGTTATCTCGTGCACCTTGATTCCAGCTCTGGTAGTTGTCCCACTTTGATTTTCTCCTGAACTACTGTATTTACCAACTTACGTTTTTTTATGGATTAATTTATGAGGTACAATACCAGTGCTGTTATCAAGGCGTTAAATGTTGCTTGTCGTGTGATAGACTCGAAAGCAGGGTATTACGCACATTGCATTCCGGACAGTAGTATCTGCTCTCCTATATGAGAGCGTTTTGGGAAGAATGGTGTAGCAGTCATTGAATATTTGTACTAGTACATCTGTTCTTCAGGTTTGTGAATGTTCTGCAGTATCACTATGCCCAAAAGTACACATATTTCAGTCTGTAGTAGGCCGCCACGAATTATTTTCAGCATTCTGTGAACACTTATTAGCATGCCGAATCGTCTACTAAAATATAATGTTGATGAGGTCAGTATTAAAGAATATTTTAAAAAATTGATAATTACCGTGATCAGAAACAATGTTAAAATTTCAGGGAATGGGGACTTCGGAGGTGCAGAAGAAATGGTGCCAGATGTCTTCTATTCAAACCACTGTCGAAAAGACGCGACATCAACTGATCTGAATTTGTTTGTTGGTCTATAACTTCGTCTTCTGATACCGATGTTTCATTTCCTAATCTTCTACAGGAATATATTCCTGATCAAAAGTTTCGGAATCACTAACTTGATCCATCTTTACACAAAACAGCACAAAAAACACTAAACACAAACAGAAACCACCAAAACTAACTAGCATCTACTCACTACTGTGTGTGAATGCTATATGAGCATAGAATTCCACTCGCAAGGAAGAAGTACAGAAAACACCACCAGATATAGCAATATCACTAACTTCTGTAGTGAACTTGTGAGGAAAAGGTTAATGAAAAAATGGAAACGTATATATTCGGAATATAATC
The DNA here is from genome assembly GCF_040183065.1 of Periplaneta americana. Lineage (NCBI taxonomy): Eukaryota > Metazoa > Arthropoda > Insecta > Blattodea > Blattidae > Periplaneta > Periplaneta americana. Next base: position 39,814,059 of record NC_091126.1, on the reverse strand, counting down.
CTTAGCAGCGAAAATGGGACTCAAACGAGTTAACTCGGTTTAATGAATTTTGACACAAGTTAGCAACCCGAGTTAACTCGGATTAATCAGGGAAGTGGTTAAAATGGAGGAAAAAAGCTGATTGACCAATACTAACAACTCCCAATGTAATCATATAAGTGGCAGTGACTGTCCCGGATCACTTTGCTACGATTTGGAAAACTCAAAAGAATTTTAAAAATTACATTTTTTCCTAAAGAGAATAAACAAAAAATGTGGATTTTAATGTGTGAACGAAGTGTCACAATTTTTTTAAAACAAAAAGTAATATTTGCACAAGAAGCCTTTCAGATATTTGTAACTCTGTCCCAAAATTAATTGATTCTAATACATCAATTTTGGAGTAATTATTTTTTTTCCTACAAAAGATGTAATTTTTAGGAAGTTTACATAACAGAAAAATTGTTATATAATCCACAGTTTGAAAGATAGAGAGAGATTGGGTTTCCACTAAAAAAAACTTCATTTTTAACAGGTATTTGGCCCCTTTATGGAAACCAGAGTATTTCACATAAGTATAAGTACAGGAGTGGAACATTTCTTTAGAAAGAGTGTCCTTGAACTTCTGGTAGAACCTGTAATGTTTTTGTAAAATATATTTAATTAGTAAATTATTTCAGGAAACACTTTCACAATGAATATAATATTGTTAAAAAATGAGTGCTCTTTAGTGTTTGCCCTGTACTATTTTCAAGGCTCAGAATTAAACAGTGCAAAAGCAATGATGAATTTCAAATTTTGAATTTTGAAAAATGTAAGGATCTGAATCCAATTTCTTTTAGTATATGTGAATTTTAATAATATATAAAGTATCTACGAATTTGTCCGTAGGGATATATCGCTCAATAAGAAAAAACTTACATGTTTATCATAAGAATTGTGGAGAGTATTACCTTTTAATGGAAAACTGCATTTTTTACAATTTGTGCGTGATATTTCTAGCCCAGCTTAAGTTTATATGATTATGGCTGGCACTAACAAGTTTAAATCCCATTTCCAGGAAAGATAACCAGCCATATTTTACTAAGTTACAGATAAAACACATTGCACATGCGCAGTAAACAAGAACGCCTGTATATATGCTACTTGTGGACAATTTGTTTTCTGTCCTCTTCTTACAAAACTCGTGAGGATGACTGACTGCAAAGTGGAGATCTTCAAAAATACAGCAAAAAATAAATTAAAGGAAGATGTTGCCTTAAATATTTCGAGAATATAAATTAACTTACAGAAATGCATGATTTTATTTGCGATCATTGTCACAAATGACTATTTTATTATTATCATTTTCTTATAATTATGACCTAAATCTATACAGCAGGACAAGCATTAGATGGACAAATAAGGATTTTATAGGCCATCAGCCATCTCGTGAAAAATACTTGCGTGTAAGGGGAAGAAGAAAGTGGACTGAGAAGCTTCGCTCCTTCGCTATGCTTCCACTTACGGCTAGCTAGCTCACTTACCCCCACCATAAGGCTCTCTAGAGCCCGATCGCAAACTCGTGGCACCAGCGCAAAAGACGAATTGGCGTTCACTTACATGGACTCGCCCAACAGTCTTACTCGGGTGGGGGGGGGGGGGTGTTTGATCAGTACGCTCTGTGAATAAGCAGTCGCCCGCTCACAAAGAACCTCCCCCCCACTCCGAAGCCTCAGAAAGAAGATCGGGCATGTTGGTGCCACGAGTTTGCGATCGGGTTCTACTCTGATCTACGGCACACGCATTCATTCGCTCCTACGAGATAACGAATGACGTATATATCTCTCTTCTCGGGTTCATTTGCTTTGGCGCATTAGATGGCTTCTTCAATATGAAAGACAATTATCTTCCCCGACAAAGTTATTTTGAGGAAGGGAAGGGAAGGAAAAGCGCTTGTCCCAAAATATTTTCACGCACCATTCTGCCCAATTTCCTGAAAATCAAGTTTATTCTTCTGTCTCATACGTTCCTAATTTATAGATAATATTTCCGTAAATTCTAGGTCTATGAACATTCCGAAAATTATATCATGTAACTATTTTAAGTTGTAACATGTTTTCTAAATAAGTTCTGAATTATTAGAACAATTCTATAGAGTTCGCCGCTGTGAAGTAAAGGTTAACGCGTCTGACTGTGAAACGGGCGGGCCCGGGTTCAAATCCTGGTTGGGACAAGCTACCTGGCTGATGTTTTTCCTGGATTTTCCCTCAACCAATTAAAGCAGAATTGCTGGGTGACTTCCGGCGTTGGACTTCGGACTCATTTCGCCATCACTAATTCACATATCATCATCATCATCATCATCCTCCATACTGTAGCCCGGATTAAGTCCACGGTGTCACGTCCTTTAGGCCTACTTGTACAAGAACGCGGCCGTTCGACTATCCAATCATTCACAGAACAGATGTGGTTAGCACAATAAGCCTCAGGCTACAGTGTAAGCCTTCGGGTCCCTCCTCCGTACAAGACGAAGAAAAAATGATTCTATAGATATTGACAACATTTTGGAGGAAAGTAAATACCTTTACCTCGATTTATACAATGACTACGATTAATTTAATATTCACAAAACAATTAGTAGAAATATTTTTAACCACAGCTTATGTCTAGCGTTTCAATTGGACGTACTATCATGTATATAAAAATCAGTGTTTACTAAACAAAGGATTTGGACATATATTACTTACACCATGTTATTATTTAATGTGACGTAAAAACCCTGTTTGAAAATATTTAGAGCTTGTATCGAGTAAATCGTTATTTTTTTGCGATTATTTTAAATAAACATAATTAATTTTTCTGAAAAAACTTGAACAAAATCCGTCCAATAATTAAAGTGAAACAGTTGGAAATACATAATATAAATATACGCCATAATGAAAGAAACTATCGATATAACGTGTGCCACAATACACTTAAATTTTCAGTGACCAAGTAATGTCAAACTTAATAAACTTATTACACCTACCCTCTGGAATTTGGCCTTGTTATTTCTTTAAAAATATGTTTATTCTTAGAAATAATAGCTTTACAGCATACGTTCAGTCGCGAATAATTCTCTTGTTCAATTACATTTTTATTGCAATAGTGATATTTTCAACGGCGTAACAAATTGAATTTTAAATATTTGGAGTAATTGAAGCCTCAATTTCTCTTCATTTCAAAAATTTTGGAAAATTTAACAGAAACTAACCTCCATTTTATGTCATCTCTGTTACACGACGCAATCGAGAGAAAATACGAAAACGGGTTTCCTGCCCTACAACAAATGGTACCACGTGATTAATTTCTTTGCATATATACAAATCTATACATTTGTTTTTCTTAGCAGCCATCTTTAAACTCGAATAATATATTTATTAATTTATAAAACTGTGCAAAAGGTGATTTACAACTGACAAACAGGAATTTAAAATTTGTTTTGATATATCCTGGAGATTTTTAAGTGACAGCTGTTATCAGTATGGGATGAAGATAAATACAAGACGAAGTCCCATTAAATGTCATAAGAAGAAAACGAAGAAAAAAGAAGAACGTGAACTTGCAAATTCTAAATGAGGCAGTAGAACAAGTGGACAGCTTCAAATACTTGGACTGTACTACAGGGACAACATTTCATTTTTACTAACATTTTAATATTAACCTGGGTATATCTTTGGATTAAAGGTCTAGAATCGGAAACACCGCTTCCTCCCCCTTCCAAGATAGGAGTTCGATGATACTGGCGTAAAATACAAACAAATCACTTTACTAGGTATAGGAGGGAAGAAAAGTAGTTCATCCGTTTATGTAAACAAGGAAATATCGCAATTTTGAGTTTGATCATTTTCATTAGGTTTTTGTTTAACCAAAATACAGTACTGTATTAACACTGAGTGTTTTACTCACGAATTGAGCTATCCATTCGGACGTATTCATTATGCAGTGTATATTGTACTGTTACAGCACATTAGCATACAATTTAGAGCATGAAGTTAAAATGAAAAATGATCATAATATGGATATTTAAACACATTTTTTTAAATGGTGGCCGTTCATTTCGATACAGGCTTCAGTTCTAATGTGCATATTATCGCACTATAGACTATTATACCTAATTCCAATTACCAGTTTCGTCCTTCGTACTAGTAACTCATGTTGAAATAATTCTGTACCTACTCTATAAAAGAGTACCTTACGTACTGTAAATTTAATCTTCACTTCTGCCCGATCCGAAAAGATAAAATTACTCAGACATGCTATCTACTGTCCGTTCAAGTGGTTTTGTCGCAGCGTCGTAGAAAGGGGGGAATCACGTGACAGTTAATTACTTAACGAGGCCCTTTTACTTAAGTTATTTTAAACAGTTGAATAATATTACGTAGACGTCCAATTCCTAACAGAAATTAATGTTTTAGAAAAGAGCTAAGGCAGCCCAGCTACTAGACTTTACGGAGGGGCGAATAGAAGGAGGTGGGGGGAAACCAGAATGCGACGTAGGCAAACGGACGACGACAGTACCTGTGCGAAAATATGATTCAATATTGAAAGCTCTTTCGTCAATGGAAAACGTGAACATATTTCTGGAACGTACTATACTCACTCAGTACTGCATACGCGGCCTTGGCTCTGTGTGGAGAACAATTGTAAGTTTAGGCCTACTAGTAGAGGGGGTGGGAGTGAAGTACATTCAAAAACTCAGGTACAATAAAAATTGAAGTAAAAATAAAATGATGTCCTTGTATAAGCAGTAATATTAGCTGCTACCAGGAAGTCAAAAGAAGGATAGCAATGGCAAAGAAAGTTTTTAATAGAAAAAGGGGCATCGTCTACAGATCTCCGGATAAAGAACTAAGGAAGACACTAGTGAAGTGCTTTGTATGAAATGTGGCATTGTATGGGGCAGAAATATGGCCATTACCACGAAGTGAAAAGAAGCGAATAGAAACATTTGAAATGTGGATATGGGGAAGAATGGAACGTGTGAAGTGGACAGACAGAATAAGAAATGAAGCTGTGTTGGAAAGAATGATGCTGAAACTGATCAGAAAGAGAAAAAGGAATTCGTTTGGTCACTGGCTGAGAAGGAACTGCCTACTGAAAGATGCACTGGAAGGAATGGTGAACGGGAGAAGAGTTCGAAGCAGAAGAACATATTTATCAGATTATACACGACATTAAGATGTTATGGATCATACGAGGAAACCAAGAGGAATGCAGAAAATAGAAAAGATTTGAGGAAGTTTGGTTTGCAGTGAAAGATCTACCTTTGGGCAGAAAACTGAATGGACGAATGAATGATATCCTTGAGATTTGAAGTATTGATACGATGTCGATGGAAGAAATGTACACAAAATTTTAAATAGTTCCACGTGCTGCAAACAATAACTCAATTACCTCCCAGCGATTTTCAGGTGTACTGTATTTTTCTTCCAAGTTTTTGACGCGTGGCTCATAATGCCTCTTTTTTCAGGATCTACTTTTTGGCGTCACTTTTTTTCGAAACGTAATGTTGAGTCAATAACAAATCCAATGTTCTTCCTGTTGAGTACAATAAATTTCAGCACGTTTGCTGAAATATCCGCTGATATACACGGTATTTCTTCATAGATTACAAAATTTTAAAATTTGCGACGGCATTTGGCAATGTTAGTCCTCACCATATGGTGTCTATAACCTTTTATAGCTACCCTTTCGGACGGAATCCATGAACATGAGGGAGAGACTCATTCTCTTTTCACTGACGGCAGCGGGGATCTTGGTTCCTACCTGGCATGCTGCGGACAGGGATAACATTACAGTTCATTTTTCGGCATTCGTACATTAGGTAAGTAAAAGCCTATTATTGGTGGAAGTCCAGAAGTTTGATTTTGAATATTCGGAAAATTTTGTAAGTTTTTCCATATTATATCACACTGCTGGTTCCGCAACTTTTTTTCCGAAGAAACCGTAGGCTGCTCATCGGCAGTGAAGCCAAGACTGTTTAAAGTGCCACTAACTTCCTGCTTGAATCTTTTTTACATTTCAATAATAGATCAACTATGTAGTCTAACCAATTAAAAATGTTGATAATATGCTGAATGAAAGACACTCGCGATGTTCTCGTTATGCCCAATCCACGAACTTTTCTAGAGTGGTACAGCTTGCTGTCTGAAGTTTTCTTGTAAGCCAATTATTGTTCCTTTACAGCATTTTTAACGAATTTATCAACGTCCTCTAAGATAGGATAAAAGGGCACATTGAAGTGGATATAATTAGACTGGGGCAGATGTACTGATTTAATATATTACATTTCTGATCCGACTTAATCGAGTGTACAACTTCTTATTTAATTTGCTCGTGAGAGATTTTTCAACAGTAATCTCACTAGAGGTTTTGATTTATCTAGAGAAAATCAAACTCGAGTGAAATTTAATTGACTATTACGCGATTAGAAGAAAGTATATAAAGATTAGAAGTAACAAAGTACTCCAATACAATAAAATATTAATTGGCTTACGAAAATACAACTGTATTCAAATGTATTATTGTACCATCTCAACATCACGCTAGATGGCAGTAGTGTTTTATGATTATGTTTTCATGTTATCAGTTGTGCGAACTATGGAATCTTCATTGAACTCTTTGGACGGTTATCAGTGAAGAAGGCTTTGTTGATTCAGTTTCATTTTTATTAAAACATTTGCATTCCACTTCAATCATCCGGATCCCAGTAATCAACGTCACTTGAGAAATGATTTTCAATAAATCTTAGTATTAAAGTATCTCGGATACGTGACTATCCATAATATCATATAGCAGAAGATATAACAAACATAACCTAAATAATATAAAGAAGTGTTAGACAAGTTTTAATTAGGGATGATGAAATAAACAAGAAACGTTTTTATTAACGATGATAAAATAAAAAATAAACATGAATAATTTTAAAAGAAACAATTATTGAAAGTACAATTTTCAAATTTGAATGTTTTAGTGGTTGATGGTACAGTTGATGTTATATTGGACACGTGCGAAAAAGAAGTGAACTCGTTCATGTACATGATGTATCCCTCAACTTATTCATGATTTTCGAATGGTGCTCTTCATATATGACCAGTGATCTTTATTAATTCTTGTTATTGAATTCCAATGCGGAGTCATATTTGAAAGTATTGTGCATCGACTGGAGTTGTTTGTAATTTTCTGTTTTTGACGTCCAGACCAGTGCAGTTTGAAACGTTGGCAAACAAAGAAACTAATGCTAGGGTAGTGATAAAAATAAACAAATGCTAGGGACGCGATAAAATTAAACAAATGCTAGGGACGCGTTAAAATTGTGCGATAAGTAGCCATTATTGGTTGAAAGACGTTCTTTTCGTACCGTTTTATTGGTCAAAAGTAGTGTGACGTAGTAAAATTGTAATAGTCATCTAAAATCACTTCATGATAAGTAAAGCCAAAATATTTAATCTGTTCTTTATCAAATATAGACGCTATATTAAGACCATACAGTTGTAATAACAGTTTTCTTTATCTTCCCCTTTCAATTATTATTGCCTTTGATTTTTCCAGAATTACGTTCATATGTTCCCAGCTCATTTGGGTTTCTCCTAGTACATAAATCCCTTTTCACTCTTCCCAAAATTCAGAAGCAATTTCAATGTTCACATGGACAGTTTGAGGTGTCATCTGAGAATCCAACAGTTTCGGGTTGCTCATTTGCAGTTTCTTTGCAAATTTTTCGCACCGCATACCCCTTGCTTTTTGTATTTTCATTGTTTCTTGCTTCTCGTGAAACAATTACACCATTTCCATTTTGCCCCACGGAAAATTGTTTCCCAGAGTGTTTTTCTTTATCTCCCACCGAAACGGTCCTTTAAAGGCGAAGTTTGTTATAATTTTCGCGACACATTTCAACAGGAACAGAATGATTTAAGGGCATGTGATACCAGAAATCAAGGTTCGTGGTGATACGTGTCGAACTGGAGTCGTAACTTCATGCATGGCGGCACCCCGCCTCACATTAATCAATCAATGAATGAACTAGTGAGAAACACGATTGAGCGTCGAATAAATTACCGACATTTTCTTAATATCTGGCCTCAGCGACTACCGGAAATAACAATATATTTTATTAGTGAAAATTTTCTGGCGCTACCAAATTTTTCATTTGGAGATTTCAGAAGAAATGTAATAAATACAGTATCTTTAAGTCGAAAATAAATTACTTCAGACATCCTGTCATGTTGTCTGTTTCTCACGTATATGTTACTCGATGTAGCTATATACGTACACACATTTCCGAAACTACTATATGAGGCGTTTTGTTGCAAAATCAGATACACCAATAAAACATAATTTTTCGGTATGAAGGAAAAACGTTTGCAAGGAACCAAGGACTTGCAACCAATACTATTCTTTCATCATACAAATCCATGCGATGTATCGGGCTTTGGACCATAATACTGCTATAGCAGTTGTACAGGGACATCATTTTATTTTTACTAACATTTTTAATATTAACCTGTCCATACCTTTAGAGAACCGGACACACCGTTCGCTACCCCCTTCCACGACTGGAGTTCGATGATACTGGCGTAAAACACAAACACATCACTTTACTAGGTATAGGAGGGAAGAAAAGTAGTTCGTCCATTTACGTAAACTAGGAAATATCGCGATTTTGAGTTCGAAAAATTTCCATTACATTTTTGTTTAATCAAAATGCAGTACTGTATTAAGAATAAATAGTTTTACTCACGAACTGAGTTATCCATACGGACGTATTCATTATACAGTGTATATTATACTGTCTACAGCACATTAGCATACAATATAGAGAATGAAGTTCTATTGAAAAATAATCATAATATGGATATTTAAACACATTTTTGAAAATGGTGGCAGTTCATTTCGATACAGGCTTCAGTTATAATGTGCATATTATCGCACTATAGACTATTGCATCAAATTCTAACTACCAGTTTCGTCCTTCGTACTAGTAACTCATGTTGAAATAATTCTATACCCACTCTATAAAAGAGTACCTTACGTATTGTAAATTCAATCTTCACTTCTGCCCGACCCGCACAGACAAAATTACTCAGACATACTATCTACCGTCCGTCCAAGTGGTTATGCCGCAGGATCATAGAAAGGGGAGAAGTCACGTAACAGTTAATTACTCAACGAGGCCCTTTTACTTAAGTTATTTTAAACAGTTGTATAATATTACGTAAACGTCCAGTTCCTAACAGAAATTAATCTTTTCAGAAAAGAGCTAAGAGAGCCCAGCTTTTACAGAGGGGGGGCAGAAGCAGGTGGGGGAAATCGGGATGCGACGTAGGCAAACGAACAATACCTGTGCGAAAATATGGTTCAATATTGAAAGCTCTTTCGTCACTGGAAAACGCGAACATATTTCTGGAACGTACTATACTCACTAAGGGTAGCGAACGGTGTGTCAGTGCTGTTTAGTATATGCAGCCTTGATTCTGTCTGGAAAACAGTTGGAAATTCATTAGTAGAAGGGGTGGGAGTGAAGTACATTAAAAAACTCAGGTACAATAAAAATTGAAGTAAAAATAAAATGATGTCCCTGTAGAATCATATGAAGATGTGAAATATGAAGGGTTCAGAGCCATAGTGGGCTAAGCGCCATTTATTAAAAACGGAGAAAACAAGAGTTAAAATTAAGTGATTACCCATAATTTAACGAAACATATAGCGAGTAAGATAAGGTATTCAAATTGAAATTAAATGATATTTCAATCTTCATTATATTATAGTATTTACTTAACTTTAACCCTTGCGTTCTCCGTTTTTTAATAAATGGAGCTTGGCCCGCTATGGCTTTGAACCCTTCACATAACATTAACTCATTGAGTGATGATCTGATTTTGCAACTACACGCCTCATATATATTTTGTTAAGATTCAATACCTGCCAGACAATATATCCAGAATAATACCTATGAAAAATAATTTTGACAATAATACGTCTTAATTTTAAATCGGAAACACAAAAATACTATTGAGGAACTTAGGAAAGCCACCGGTGTATGTCGTTCCTGAGACGCTTGCCTACCGATACGAACTTTCTCTCGAGCGTGGGTTCGATTCCCGCTTGGGATATTACCTGGTTGGGATTTTCCGAGGTTTTCCTCAATCGTAAGGCGAATGTGAGATAATCTATGGCGAATCCCCGGCCTTACGTCGCCAAATGCCATCTCGCTATCGCCAACCTCATCTACGCTAAGTAACTTATTAGTTGATAAATCCTCGTTAAATAGCCAACTAAAAAAGACTTAGGAAATTTTAAAATGTCCAAAATGTATACTTTATTCTTTGCTGAATTAATATTTGTTTTCTTTCTTCCTAAACGATAAAAGACCTACATTATTTTATTGTCAATATCTCGTATTTACTCTACAAAACTCGCAATATAATTGGAGTGGCCGGACTTTTAAATTTGACGCTTAATTATATTTTGAACTTTTTTATTCTCAGAATGGGACTGTCACGAAGAATCCACCGGTTAGCAAACTTACTAATCAGATCCGGGGTAACATATCCGGTATAATAAGGCGGTCCCCCTCATGTTGTAGCCTATATAAATACGACACCGTGCCGCAAAGCGTAACGTATATCTTCAAGTTGTTTGGTAGTTCATGTCATAAGATACGTGAGCAACTTCCTTCTATAAAACGTTCATCTAACATAATGAAAACATCATTCAGACTGCCGCACCAAACTTTAACTAAATATTTTGTTTGGAAATTGGTTTCGACGGTGTATATCTGGGTTTCTCTGATCATACAGACGACTATTTCTTGTATTTTTAAACCCGCTCCTGGTAAATGTGTAATCAGCATTTTAAATAATAATGTTTATTTTTGTTATTGGAATCATGTTGTTTCAACAAATACGAATGACATTAATTTATTAGCTCTGCATACCTTCTATGGGACAAAATGAGTAGCCTATAACATACATTTATTTTTACATAAAATTGATCAATTAATTTTTCGATTACTCATCTCAAAACAGTATCGTTAAAGTAGTTATGTATAAACCTTTGTGGTTTTCAAAGAAAATTGTTACTTTAAGTACTGGTACATAAAAATGCAAAGAAATTTCTGGCATTAACAGTGCATCTCACAGTAAGGCAGAGGAAATTTACATAAAATTTATCAGATATCGATGGCGTCACAGACGATAAGTGAAACATTTTTGTCATTACAGGTCCAGTCTTAAGGCTAGTTCACAATAAACCGGGAACGGAAACGAGAACGAGAACGGAAATAATGTTAAAATAAATGCATTTAAATCAACAATATTTCCGTTCTCGTTCTCGTTGCCATTTCCGTTCCCGGTTTATTGTGAACCAGCCTTTACTCATTACTCATTGAGTTACCGGTCGTCAGATCCCATGCTTTTACATTTCTGTTTATATGTACCAAAATATGTAAAATCATGAAGATATTTAATATCAATACCTGGTAGGTATAGGATAGGTAAGACCACAGTCTACTATATACAGTCGCGAAGCTCAATATGTAGTAAAAATGCAAACATGGGTAGTTGCCCACCACTAGGATTGCTACTATCGCCTCATCATCGCAGATCTCTCTCCTAGCAGATGACAAAATATGTTACACTTTCGTTGTCGTGTTCTTTTGTAAAAATTAACACCTTCCTTCCATTATTGAAATATTAAATGCATAAAGTTAATTTATTATTTTAATGAAGTATATTAAATTCCACCATAAACTCGAAGATACTTGCAAGAAATAAGTTAATATTATTTTTGTTTGTGCAAAACGAACTGAAATTTACTATAATAGCTTCACTCATTCAAGATTATAGCGATAATCAACTATGAAACCAATAAATATTAATTTGCATTTCCCTTTACAACAATAATAATGGAAATATGAATTAATGGAGTAACTTACGTGTACCGGTACTTGTAGTGTAGGCTTACGTAGTTAAAGTGGGATGAGGTTAAGCAATAATAATCACACCAGAATTGGAAATAAAACGTGATCAATAAATTTTATTGTAACAGACTTTTTCAACGTCTCTAGTAAAGCAACCAATAAAAATAACAACAAAATTAACAGCCATAATTAAAAACATATCCTTTTGAAAAAAAAGTAGGCCTAAACAATAATAATCCCACCAGAATTGAAAATAAAACGTGATCAATAAATTTCATTAAAACAAACTTAATTTTTCTACGTCTTTAGTAAAATAGCACATAAAAAATAATAACAAAATTAATAGCTACAATTAAACATATATCCTCTGAAAAAAAAAGTAGACCTAACCTTTATTTCTCTGGAAATTTAGCAGCCTAAGTGACAGAACTTTAACCGGTATCTAATGTCCTTTCGGTTAGACTGAAACATTTCATTGTGAAATTTAAGGATATTACAATGTATTCTAACAGTCACAAAGAACTTCAAAATTAAGAGTTTTGTTTCTGCACAGCATTCTTGTGGAAACCCAGGAACCTTTCTGAATCTTTCGGAAAACGGAAAAAGGATAACTCTGGCCTCTTTCTCTTACTGTTGCTACAATTTATAGCACTACAAACGTCTCCTCCTTGTGCCATATTATTATTACAATTATTATATTTCAGCCATTAACATTTTCATTACAACCAATAACGAACATTTCACAAGCATCGATGTGAAATACGCAACGAGCTAGCACTCGATAGAAATACGACACAGTCCAAAGTCGACCGTGGACAGCCTATTCTTTCTAGTTGCTAACAGCTTGGAGCGCTTTATCACGAGATTTGCAAAAAAAAACACCTTAAGCTTCGCGACTGTATATAGTAGACTGTGGTAAGACTCTCCATTTATGATTTCACAGAGCACCCGACTTTTTTACCGCACACTTGACACATCACTATTTTTCCTTCTGTAGTGACAGCTTCGTCCATCGCAATCTATGATTTTATTTTTGTCGTTAGGGTTGAAGAAACAGAGGCCATTTTAGTTAGTTAAAAGCAGTAGATAAACTCACTTGCATTTTATACTGTAAGTACTAAAACTCTAGAGAACTGAGTATGTAATATATTTTAAACTCTAGAAGATATGAAACGCCATTTATGCATTCTAAATAAATTTTGCTCGAAATTAGATTTGCCTTGAAAAATGTAAGAACGCAAAAGTACAGTATGTGTTCATTGATAAACAATGGATTGCTGATTCATTTTTCACAAAAAAAAAATGAAAATGAGATTTCTTAATAAAAGAATAACAAGTGTCACCCGTCATGGCCCTTAAACTAATACGATATTGAGATGGTGCAAGAACCACATAACCTCGGCACACAGCATGAAAATGAAACACGTACGCAGAAAAAACTGTCCACACCAGTGCTGTCATAGAGGCCATACGGGGCCATACATCTTATGGGAACCTACAATTTGTTTAATTAATCGTATGGGGAAAAGAAAATTTTGTCTGCACGGAGCCATACGGCATATGGGTGCCTATGTTTTGTACGTGGAGATCTGTACAGATCTTAGCTCATCTCTTGCTGTTCCTAATGCATTTTGTTTGATGCTCGTAAACAAAATTTGTCCATCTCTCCAGCACTGGAATCCAGAATTATAAAAAATAATGGTAGAAAAACAAGAAGTGCTTCAAATACACACTCAGAGATTCATCGAGATAAGTGTGCATCTACGGTAGTGCTACATGGTGTAATCTTTAAATCAAAAGTCTTGTACAATTAAAATGTAAAGCTAAACAATTTCTTTACTTCTTTTATGCTCGACCATGCCGAAATGTAGTAATTATACACCTGGTAGTAGCCCTTTAATGCACCTCATTAAAGTACACCTATTCATTATAATTCAGTTGTTTAGCCAATGAAAAATCACCTTTGTACTGATTGTACCATTATAAAACCGCAAGTATCGATTATTCTCGGATATGCAATCGAAAGACAATTAGCGAAAAGTCACGGAGGCTGGAAATCCAATACTGTCGCAGAAGGTTATGTTCTGTTACTATAATAATTAGCGTTAATTGTAAATAATATTCAAATAAATGCAATTTGTCATCTCGTTTTTCAATTCTAAATTAATTTCCAGGTTATATCAAGCCTAATCTTCATGTTATTCTCTAGATTATATAAAGGTCAGTGACATTTGTTTCTAGGAAAAAATCAATACTTTCGCGTCTGCGCACATCTCACAATTCAGGTCAGTTCACTCCTCACTTACATAACCTTAACATGAATACTTCTGAATAATTTCAAGTTAGAAATATGGTCGAGCATAAAAAGTCGTATGAAACTTGCCTATAATGGTAATTAAGACGCTCGTATGAAAATTATGAACTCGCCTGCGCTCGTTTCATAAACAAACATACTCGCGTCTTAATTACTACCATTATAGGCTCGTTGCATAATGTACTATTTTAGTATTAAAAAAATCGCTAAATGACAGTCGGAGAGATAGAGAAGGGAGAGTAAAATATATTTCAAGGGAGAAAACAAGGGATGGGGCGTATGGACAAGAAAAAATTACCATGACAGCACTGGTCCACACCATTCTGTTCCATTAAAAATAACACAAAATACGGTATTGTGTAAATCGAAACCGGATTTCTTCTCCTAACAGTCTGTCAGATAATAGGCAAAATTACAGCTGAACACAATACGAGATGATGTACTGGCGAGAGGAAAATTGCGGACTGGCAATACAGAATATTCAGAAGAATCCTTACCAAAATCATACTGCCAAACCAAAAATGTTACAACCCCCAGGACTCAAACTCCGATACCTGCGGTGTGTGCTGTCAGCCGCTAAGCTATGGCCGGGCCGATAGCGTCGGCAGTTGGCGCACCGTCGTTAAATAAAACAAGATTATTAATGTTGAATTGATTGCATGCGGAGCAGCGATCACTGCTAATGCAGAATTAGTGTGCAATTAGTTTGCTTGTGTAACCCGACCCCTCGCCCTGATAATCTGCATTGCAGCATTCCCTCCCCAGCCACCCCTATCCGCAAATTTCAACGCTGGCAACCAAAACCATTCGATATGAAACTAATAACCAGTGGAGATGGAGTGATAGCCGCATGTTCTCTGTGACTTAAAACGCATGTCTGTGACTGTGTGTCGCTCAGGTAGGCCGCAGCACCGCCATTCTGCGCTCCCAGCCTCCATTGTTCAAATTAAGTAAGTAGCTTCGACTGAATAATGAACGGAATCCATTACACGACGACGCAGAAGGCAATCGACTGCACCTTCCTCACAAACAGTCGTGCTCGGAAGTGAGGTGCATCATCGCTGAAGAGCAGGTTTCCTTTGAAGACTTTGATTTTTCCTGAGGCTCTTATTTTCCTTTCTTATGGTGGTTTCTTTCACAGGCCACATTTCAAAACTATTGTGTTACATTTTGTTACAACATTAATTTCTTTCTGCACTACGGTGGTCTTTAGTCTGAAGAGAAGTTGCTGCTCTGCAGAGGATTCTGTACCCTTAAGCGAAATGTTGGCCATCGAACATTTCTGGCAAATGAGTGAAACTGGTGAAAAAAGAAACGTCTAATCAGCATTCTTCCTTACAGTAAAATTACATGCCGTATATACACGATATAAATGTTTTATTTCATTCCTAGAGCACATTTGTACAACTGTGTTGACATTGCTTGACGCATCAATTAGTTTTTTGTGTGTGGAATGTAAACAGAGCTATCGTGCTACAATGAGTTTATACTATAACATTGGACATAAAAAATATGGAAAACGCAGAGTAGCAGATGTACACTTGGTCAAATTGAAACTGGCCGGCGTCTGAGAGACTAAGTTCGAATCGGGTATTTGCGTGAGCGCTCGGGACAGCCAGGTTTTGTTCAAAAGATTGCGTATATTCTACTAGTAGTTATAACGGGAAACACAACTATTAATTACTAAAATCTTCCGAGAAAATAATTCATATACGAGATTTAAAACAGACGGATCGTTCAGAGTGTTTAAACAGTGAATATTGTAACACAAACACTAAATACTGTATAATATCAAGTGGAGTATGACCATTGCACGTTACAACGCCATTCTTACTGCAGTACTACTCTTAGCGTAGTAGAAGATCATTAGCTAAGTGTTTGTGAGGTTGCAAGTTTAGATCTTCATGCCTTTTATATGCATCAGTGAAAATATAACAGGATTTGGGCATTTTGTTATCCTTTAATACTTTTCGCTTTATTATATTTTTTTCGTGTTAACAGAAATTTTGACGCTAGATGGAAGTAACACTAAAGACAACAGTTTGGGGCTTTCACATTAAAATGCTGTGTTAATTATGTATTTTATTAATCCCTGCTGCTATACACTCTCTTGCCTAAGGAATATTCAGTAAATATGTTGATGGTTAAATAATTGGCAATAATTAATTTGCAAGTTGTGCTACAGGTAATATGATTATTATACTAATCCAAATCCGTGATCATGAGGGTCTAAACGCAGTAATTATAAACAAGAAGAAAAACCATAATTCTGATGACAAAACATATCCTGATTTCCTGTAATTATATAATTATCATAGGCAAATCCCCGGATAAGCCGGAGGTCCAGGTAAAAAGGAAATTTTCTCCTGGATCTCCGGTTTCCCTGGAACATGCCATTAAATCTCCATCATGATATCATCTCTTCTCATCGCGAATATAGCGTAGACCAGGCTTGCAGAACTGCGAGCCAATTGTGGCGTTACGTCACTCATCAGAATACGTAACTCATCCCTTCCTTCCACCCCTCGTCATTGACTTCGAAGGGGAGAGGATTTGTATGCAGTGTCCGTGTTATGTGATTGCGTAAGGGTCACAGTGACGTCATTCAGTGCCGGTAGACTGTGGACGAGGAACCAACTCTTTTCCCATGCTTTCCATCCCTCTCTCGCCAGTTCTGTATTCCTGTCGTAGACGTAGACGAACTTTTTATGATGCATCCTGGGCAACGAATCTTCAGTAAATTTGAGTAAACCACTGGCTTCATATGAGTGATTGACGAACGGTCAAGAATCCGCGATTAGACATAGAAACTTCCAAAGTAATCAGGTCGGAAATCCCCTTGAAAATTTGCACAAATTATTAAAGAAAGATTAATTACAACATGTCACCAGCTATGCTAAAAATCCCGCTCCCTTATTGGTTTCAAAAATTGAAATAGAATAATATTAGTGTAATAATAAAATAATATCAATAATAAAAGTTATATTATACATAACCACGTGACTGTTACGTCTCCAATAATTGTTCGTTCCAACCATCCCTTCCTGGGTCGACCTACATTTTTCTGTCTCTTGGTATGTACACAAGTGTTACTTTCCTGTTTTCTCTCCCGTCTACAGAAATGCTATAGCCAATTATTTCGCTTTTCCCTTACATTTCCTAACAGGCTTTGCGAACTTAACTGAGTTCTAATGTAGTCTTTCTTTTTTGTTTTTTCTTTGTAAGTTGATACTTGATTTTTCTATTTAAAAATGTCACAACAGATATTTCTATAGAGACGTTGTTTCTCTTAGTTCCTGAGAACCAAGTGATACACATAAACAAAAACAAATCGTCCTCCCCAGAATAATACCAATGACGTCAATAATAATAATATTTTATTACTACTGTTAATATTACTATTATTATTTACTTACTTACTGGCTTTTAAGGAACCCGGAGGTTCATTACCGCCCTCACATAAGTCCTCCATCGGTCCCTATCCTGAGCAAGATTAATCCAGTCTCTATAATATCCCACCTCCCTCAAATCCATTTTAATATTATCTTTCCATCTACGTCTCGGTCTCCCCAAAAGTCTTTTCCCCTCTGGCCTCCCAACTAACACTCTCTATGCATTTCTGGATTCGCCCATAGGTAATACATGCCCTGACCATCTCAAACGTCCCAAATATTTTCCTAAGAACCTTAATCTCAAACAACCTTAATCTCTGTTCCTCTCTCAAAGTGAGAGTCCAAGTTTCACAGCCATACAGAACAACCGGTAATATAACTGTTTTATAAATTCTAACTTTCAGATTTTTTGACAGCAGACTAGATGACAAAATCTTCTCAACCGGATAATAACACATATTTCCCATATTTATTCTGCATTTAATTTCCTCCCGATTGTCATTTATATTTGTTACTGTTGCTCCAAGATTTTTGAATTTTTCCACCTCTTCGAAGTATAAATCTCCAACTTTTGTAGTTCCATTTCGTACAATATTCTGATCACGAGACATAATCATATACTTAGTCTTTTCGGGATTTTCTTCCAACCCCATCTCTTTACTTGCTTCAAGTAGAATTTCCGCGTTATCCCTAATCGTTTGTGGATTTTCTCCTAACATATTCACGTCATCCGCATAGACAAGAAGCTGATGTAACCCGTTCAATTCCAAATCCTCTGTGTTATCCTGAACTTTCCTAATGGCATATTCTAGAGCGAAGTTAAATAGTAAAGGTGATAGTGCATCTCCCTGCTTTAGCCCGCAGTGAATTTGAAAAGCATCAGATAGAAACTGGCCTATACGGACTCCATTACTATTATTATTATTATTATTATTATTATTATTATTATTATTATTATTATTATTATTGTTGTTGTTGTTGTTGTTGTCTTCTTCAACATCGACATCAACTGCAGCAACATGCTAACCAAGAGCTAATTACCAATAATTAATACATGGATAACTGTTAGACTATAAGTCATTCGTTATCTCGCGAAACCAAATGGTTGCGTGCGCCGTAGCATGTAGTAAGAACATTATGATAGGGGTAAAGCTCTGGTTTTTCTGAACCGACGCATGCAGGGTCCAAGGCTTATGTGAGCTTGCTTGCTACGGGTAGGAGCTTAGCGAGGGAGGAAAGCTTCTCAGTCCACAATCTTTTTCCCCTGACGCGCAGGTAAGTTTCACGAGATGCCAAATGGCCTATACAAAAGTACTGCATTTGATAAGTAATTAGAAATTATGAAAATTCTAAATTTAAGATGTAAAAACATCACAATTGTTACTAAGCGAACAGGCAGTCTTAATGAAACTAAAAACCGGGGGTGGGGGGATAGAATATTCGTTGTAAAAAGATTGTGACTTCTTATTCGTCACATGGGAACACGGTTGAGGCTTATTCCGGTGTTTCGCCTCAGATTATTAAGAGCAAATGCAGCGTAACTTAGGCACTCTCCCTGAACTCATGTCGATGGCATTATCACCATCACTCAGAGGCCAGATAAACATAGCAGTTGAAAAAGAATCGTAAAATAAACCAATAAAATGTCAAAGTATGAAGATTCATAACAATCCGTTCATTTTAATCGATTTTCAAGTGAATTAAAGTTAAAGAGGAAAAAAAAAAACACACACCAAATAAATAATGTGTAAGAAGTAATAAAAACTATGTTCTGAAATATTTTCTTCTAGTCAGATCTACATATATGATTTTGTGTGTCCTGTAAAATCATTTCCACGTAAATCAAAATTAGGAACTTTCAAACGAAACTAAATAAATAAAACTACAAGAAAATAAATTATTATATTCCGAAACAAATACAGAGCTCGAGAAATCATTTTATCGCCCTGAGGGGCGCAGTTGGTATAGCGCTGGCCTTCTGTACCCGAGGTTGCGGGTTCGATCCCGACTCAGGTCGATGGCATTTAACTGTGCTTAAGTGTGACTGGCTCATGTCACTACATTTAGTGACAGGTAAAAGAACTCCTGCGGGACAAAATTCCGGCATAACAGAGACGCCGATATAACCTCGGCAGTTGCGAGCGTCGTTAAATAGAACATAATTTAAAATCATATTTTTGTATATGACGTAATTTTTACGTACATATCAATAGTAATACAGTATTACACAATGATGATAGCATTCTAGTGTTAAGAGCGAAGTTATACTCGAGATTAAAGTGTAACATAATATCTTGTAGGCTATCTAATACATATTATGTGCCTGTGTACAGAGACATCATTTTATTTTTACATCAATTTTTATTGTACCTGAGTTTTTGAATGTACTTCACTCCCACCCCTTCCACTAATGAAGTTAAACCATCCTCCACACAGATCCAAGACCGCATATAGAGTCATAGTAGCCTTACGGTCATAGTGAACAGTACGGTCCAAAGATATGTTCGCGTTTTCCAGTGACGAAAGAGCTTTCAATATTGCATCATTTTCCATTTGCCTACGTCGCATCCCGGTTTCCCCCAACTGCTTCTATTCAACTCTCTGTAAATGCTAGTGGCTGGGCTGTCTTAGCTCTTTTCTGAGAACGTTAATTTCTGTTAGGAATTGGACGTCTACGTAATATTATACCCATACAATTGTTTAAAATAACTTAAATAAAAGGGACTCGTTAAGCAATTAACTGTCACGTGATTTCCCTCCCCCTTTCTACGATCCTGCGGAATAACCACTTGGACGGACAGTAGATAGCATGTCTGAGTAATTTTATCTGCGCGGGTCGGGTAGAAGTGAAGATTGAATTTACAGTACGTAAGGTACTCTTTTATAGAGTAGGTACAAAATTATTTCAACATTAGTTACTAGTACGAAGGACGAAACTGGCAATTGGAATTAGATGCAATAGTCTATAGTGCGATAATATGCACAAAAGAACTGAAGCCTGTATGGAAATGAACGGCCACTATTTTCAAAAATGTGTTTAAATATCCATATTATGATTATTTTTCAATTTAACTTCATTCCCTATATTGTACGCCAGCCGTGGCGAAAACGTGACTCGCGAGACACTATGGCTCTCAGTGATAGCTGCTTCTAACCTCCGCCAACCCCTACCCTCTCACTCACTGGAGTCAAACTCCGTTCCATTTGTATTTGTCTCTGACCTGCGATTGGCATATGTCTCTCTCGGAACCATGTACGAAAGTTCCAAGTAGGATGGGAGGACGCAATTTTTTTGCTGGCAATATGATGAGAATATTAAATGTATGATTTGTTCTCAAGTATTACGAGGAAAATGGTTGTATAACATACAACGACATTATACTGCATGTTACTGATGAAATATTAAAAGGTTAAGTGTTATTGTTGTTGTTGTTATCATCATCATCATCATCATCATCATCATCATCATCTCTGTACGTCGAGCCTTTTTCAGCAGATGTACGAATAATGCGGTTAGCTCTTCAATTTGAACTCACTGATTTACTATGTTTTGTCAAATGAAAGCTAGATGTAAAGACTTCACTAATGTTGAACTTTCAAATCTTTGCCAAAAAATAAATATCCGAAGCTTCGTTCTTTCGCTTGCTCTGTTGAAGCAATGTTCGCTATAACTTACGTTTGTGAAAAATTATTTTCAACAATTAAAATAGTAAAAACCAAATTTAGATCACGACTGACAGACAAATACCTTCGTGATCAACTACGACAGGCAGTAAGTAACATAATTCTTGATTTTGAAACTTTGTCGCAGATACATTCTGAAGACAGTTAATTTTAGGTTGTGATATTGTTCATTTATTGCTCATTTCTTTCTTCGTTACACGAACTAAAAATTAGTTTGTAGCCTTGTACTGTATAAAATTATATTTAACTGCTTGATGTAAGGAAAATGAAAATCTGAAAATAAGTCAGGCAGTTGCTTCATTTCCCCTTCGGGTGTTCGCCTCCCTCCATAGGTGCTATGCACGTTGCAGGTTACACAGTGGCTCGGCGCACGATTACATTTTCGCCACCGATGTTGTACGCTAATGGGCTGTAAACAGTATACACTGAGTATAATATACACTGCATAATGAATACGTTCGCTTGGATAACTCAATTCGTGAGTAAAAAAAACTTATTCTTAATGCAGTACTGCATTTTGATTAAACAAAAACCTAATGAAAATTATCGTACTTAGAATCGCGTTATTTCCTTGTTTACGTAAATGGATGAACTACTTTTCTTCCCTCCTATACCTAGTAAAGTGATTTCATTGTATTTTACGCCAGTATCATCAAACTACAGTCGTGGAAAGGGGTAGCAAACAGTGTCCCCGGTTCTCTAAAGTACTGTATAGAAAGGTTAATATTAAAAATGTTAGTAAAAATGATGTCCCTGTATAAGATACATTTCACAGATTATCTACAATGTATGTGTACAAAATAGAGGGACATAATTTTATTTTTACTTCAATTTTTATTGTACCTGATTTTTTTAATGTACTTCATTCCCACCCCTTCTACCAATGAAGTTCAACCGTTCTCCACACAGATCCAAGACCGCATATACAGTCATATTTGTCTTACGGTCATAGTAAACAGTACGGTCCAAAATATATTCGCGTTTTCCAGTGACGAAAGAGCTTTCTATATAAAATCATTTCCGCACAGGTACTGTCGTCCATTTGCCTACGTCGTATCCCGGTTTCCCTTACCAGCTTTTATTCGCCAGCTAGTGGCTCGGGTGACTTAGTTCTTTTCTGAGAACATAAATTTCTGTTAGGAACTGGACGTCTACGTAATATCATGCAACTGTTTAAAATAACATAAATAGAAGGGCCTCGTTAAGTAATTAACTGTCACGTGATTCCCCCCCTTTCTACGACCCTACGACATAACCATTTGGACGGACAGTAGATAGTATGTCTGAGTAATTTTATCTTTTCAGATCGGGCAGAAGTGAAGATTGAATTTACAGTACGTAAGGTATTCTTTTATAGAGTAGGTACAGAGTTATTTCAACATGAGTTACTACTACGAAAGACGAAACTGGAAATTGGGATTAGGTACAATAATCTATAGTGCGATAATATACACATTAGAACTGAAGCTTGTATCGAACTGAACGGCCACCATTTTCAAAATTGTGTTTAAATATCCATATTATGATTATTTTTCAATTTAACTTCATTGTACGCTAATGTGTTATAGACAGTTATAATATACACTACATAATGAATACGTCCACATGGACAGCTCAGTTTGTGAGTAAAAACACTCAATGTTAATACTGTACTGTACTTTGATTAAACAAAATCCTAATGGAAATGATCAAACTCAAAATCGCGATATTTCCTAGTTCACGTAAATGGATGAACTACTTTTCTTCCCTCCTATACCTAGTAAAGTGACTTGTTTATACAGGGACATCATTTAATTTTTACTTCAATTTTTATTGTACCTGAGTTTTAATGCACTTCACTCCCACCCCTTCCACGCCGTCCTCCACACAGATCCAAGACCGCAAATGCAGTCATAATAGCCTTACGGTCATACTAAACAGTATGTTCGCGTTTTCCAGTGACCAAAGAGCTTTCAATACTGCATCATTTTCCATTTGCTTACGTCGCATCCCGGTTTCCCCCCACTTGCTTCTATTCGCTTCTCTGTATATGCTAGTGGCTGGGCTGTCTTAGCTCTTTTCTGAGAACATTAATTTCTGTTAGGAATTGAAAGTCTACGTAATATTATATCCATACAATTGTTTAAAAATCTTAAATAAAAGGGCCTCGTTAAGTAATTTACTGTCACGTGATTTCCTCCCTTTCTACGACGCTGCGACGTAACCACTTGGACGGACAGTAGATAGCATATCTGAGTAATTTTATCTTTTTGGATCGGGCAGAAGTGAAGATTGAATTTACAGTACGTAAGGTACTCTTTTATAGAGTAGGTACAGAATTATTTCAACATGAGTTACTGATACGAAGTACGAACCTGGTAATTGCAATTACGTACAATAGTCTATAGTGCGATAATATGCACATTAGAACTGAAGCCTGTATCGAAATAAACGGCAACCATTTAAAAAAATGTGTTGAAATATCCATACTTTATTATTTTTCAATTTAACTTCATTCTCTATAGTGTACGCTAATGTGTTGTAGACAGTATAGTATACACTGCATAATGAATACGTCCGCATGGAAAGGTCATTTCGTGAGTAAAAACAGTCATTGTTAATACTGTACTGTATTTTGATTAAACAAAAACCTAATGAAAATTATCGAACTCAAAATCGCGATATTTCCTAGTTTACGTAAATGGATGAACTAATTTTCTTCCCTCCTATACCTAGTAAAGTGGTTTGTTTGTATATTACGCCAGTATCATCGAACTCCTGTCATGGAAGGGGGTAGCAAACGGTGTTTCCTGTTCTTAATCGTTGATCCAAAGGTATAGCCAGGTTAATATTAGAAATGTTAGTAAAAATAAAATGATGTCCCTGTATATTACGCCAGTATCATCGAACTCCAGTCGTGGAAGGTGTAGCAAACGGCGTTGATCCATAGGTATAGCCAAGTTAATATTAAAAATGTTTGTATAAATTAAATGATGTCCCTGTATAATAATACCAAATAATTATTATTATTATTATTATTACTATCATTATATAGTTATACAACAAGGAAAATGGTATTTCGTTTCAACAAACATGTGTTGTGGATTTAATAAATCATAGTTTTTCAGAAATGTGGAGTGGAAATAGAACGTAATACTCTGCAAGACATAACGGTAAAGTGAGAGCGCGAGGCAATGTACAGGGATTACTGTTGAAGCGTGTGGAGGATGTCATGGGACCTGATGATCGAGTCGCGCAACTCCTCTCGGCCGAAATATTATTTGGGCAGCAGCACAATTTCCCTAATGTAGGTAAGTTTCTGGACCGCAATTAATTTTTCTCGTCTGCGTCGTCCGCTGCGCGTGACAGATGTGGGCATGAGTCCGCCCGCATTGTCTGGGAGAAGCCGGCGACGTGCTCTCCCGTGCAAAGCCACACAAAATCTAATTAAACTCTTTGTGAGTGGCGCGTGCAGAGCTTGACCCGCTGCATGAATATGCGGGACTTCGTGCCGGGAATGAATGCTTCCCTGGTCTTGCTCAGTCTCTCCGCCTGGCTCTGATTAAACATCAAGAGTAATCTCACTAGAGGTTCTGATTTATCTAGAGAAAATCAAAACTCTAGTGGGATTTAATTGACTATTACACGATTAGAAGAAAGTATATAAAGATTAGAAGTAACGAAGTACGCCAATACAATAAAATATTAATTGACTTACGAAAATACAACTGTCTTCAAATGTATTATTGTACAGGGACATCATTTTATTTTCACTTCAATTTCTATTGTACCTGAGTTTTTGTATGTACTTCACTCCCACCCCTTCTACTAATAAAGTTCCAGCTGTCCTCTACACACAGATCCAAGACCGCATATAGTAAACACCGCTGAGTTAGTGAGTATAGTACGTTCCAGAAATATGTTCGCGTTTTCCAGTGACGAAAGAGCTTTCAATATTGAATCATATTTTCGCACAGGTACTGTCCGTTTGCCTACGTCGTATCCCGATTTCCCCCCACCTGCTTCTGCTCGCCTCTCTGTAAAAGCAGGGCTGTCTTAGCTCTTTTCTGAAAACATTAATTTCTCTCAGGGATTGGACGTTTAAGTAATATTATACAACTGTTTAAAATAACTTAAATAAAAGAGCCTCGTTAAGTAATTTACTTTCACCTGATTTCCCTCCTTTCTACGATCCTGCGGCATAACCACTTGGACGGACAGTAGATAGCATGTCTGAGCAATTTTATCTGTGCGGGTCGGGCAGAAGTGAATATTGAATTTATAGTACGTAAGGTACTCTTTTATAGAGTAGGTACAGAATTATTTCAACATGAGTTACTAGTACTAAGGACGAAACTGGCAATTGGAATTAGATGCAATAGTCTATAGTGCGATAATATGCCTGTATCGAAATGAACGTCCACCATTTTCAGAAATGTGTTTAAATATCCATATTATGATTATTTTTCAATTTAACTTCATTCTCTATATTGTACGCTAATGTGCTGTAGACAGTATAATTAATATACATTGCGTAATGAATACGTTCGCATGGCTAACTCAGTTCGTGAGTAAAAACACTTATTCTTAATACAGTACTGTATTAAGATTAAACAAAAACCTAATGAAAATTATCGAACTCAAAATCGCGATATTTCCTAGTTTACGTAAATGGATGAACTACTTTTCTTCCCTCCTATATCTAGTAGAGTGATTTGTTTGTGTTTTACGCCAGTATCATCGAACTACAGTCGTGCAAGTGGTAGTAATCTGTGTTTCCGGTTCTCTACAGGTATAGCCAGGTTAATATTAAAAATGTTAGTAAAAATGAAATGATGTCCCTGTACCATCTCAACATTACAAATATTACGCTAGATGCATGCTAGATGACAGTAGTGAGTTATGATTATTAGCAATGCCTTTTCGTCGAGCAGTTATCGATCTATATCACGATGGCAGTGTTACTAGTCAAGAAGGCTTTGTTGATTCAGTTTAATTTTTATTAAAACAGTTGCACTCCACTTCAATTATCCGAATCCCAGTAATCAACGTCACTTGACAGATGATTTTCAATTAATCTTAATATTGCAGAATCTCTAATACGTGACTATCCATAATATCATATAGCAAAAGCATAACCTAAATAATATACACAAGTGTTAGAAAAGTTTTAATTAACGACGATGACATAAAAAAGAAACATGCATAATTTTAAAAGGAGTAATTATTGAATGTACAATTTTCAAATTTGAATGTGATTGGTGGTTCAATTGATGTTATATTGGACGTGTGCGTAATAGAAGTGGAATTCGTTGATGTAGGCCTACATGATGTATTCAACTTATTCAGGATATCCAAATGGTGCTCTTCATTTATTTGTAAATATAATTTCAGAAGATGCATAGGTATGATCAGTGATTTTTATTAAATCTTGTTCTTGAATGCCAATGCGTGTCATATTTGAAACTGCTGTGCATCGACTGGAGTGGTTTGTAATTTTCTGTTTTTTTTTTTTTTTTTTTTTTTTTTTGGCGTCCAGACCAGTGCAGTTTGAAATGTTGGCAAACAAAGAAACAAATCCTAGGGTAGTGATAAAAATAAACAAATGCTAGGGACGCGATAAAATTAAACAATGCTAAGGACGCGATAAAATTGTGCGATAAGCAGCCATGATTGGTTGAAATACGTCCTTTCGTACCGTTTTATTGGTCAAAAGTTGTATGACGTAGTAAGAGTGTAATAGTCATAGAAAAACAAAGAATATTTTATATTTACTGAATTACAAATTAAACCTAGAACAACAAATGTGTATAGTGATGAAATTAATGGATATTGAAATATTTTGTGATAGATTAAGGAAACTATTTACAAGAAATCAATTACCGACCAAGTGCCTAGTAAGTTTGCGTTTGCATTCAATTTTATTTCGACAGTCCCTGATGCTAGGAGGTAGAGAATTCCAGAGTCTTGGCAAGGCTATTGCGAAAGAGGATGAGTATGAGGAGGTGCGACCATATGTAGACAATACAAAAAGTTGATTGCAACATGTGTCCGAAAATGCTTGTTTTCCGAGTTAGGCCTTCAAAACAGTGATATTCGCCGGAACGTTTTTCTTTCCGCAGGTAGGTGCAGTAACAGAGGATATTAACAGAGGACACTCTGACATTTAATTCCGAGGCGGAGAATACATTGAGTGTTGTGTTTGGCGTTGTACTGTGCGACATGTATACTCAAATCAGGAGCTGGTAGAAGTATACTTCACTTATGATAAGGTGGACGGAAATGCTGCGCTGGCTCGTCGTTTGTACCAGGAGAGGCACTCTGATCGATGGATAAGTAGATGTGGCCCAATTGCTTGGCCTCCACGCTCACCTGATTTCAACCCTATTAATTTATACTTGTGGAGTCATTTAAACTCATTGGTATATTCGTCTCCGGTGTCTGACATGGAATCCCTTCGGAATGGAATTGTGGCAGGTTGTGAGGAAATACGCAATACTCCTAGAATTTGGGATCGTGTTCACAGGGTCATGAGACATCGCTGTGAGGCCTGTATTCAAGCAGGAGGTGGACATTTTGAACATCTGCTGTAAAGGCAACTACCTGCGGGAAGAAAAACGTTCCGGTGAATATCACTGTTTTGAAGTCCATAACTCGGAAACCAAACATTTCCGGACACATTTTATAATGAACTTTTTTTACTGTCTACATATGGGGAAAACATACCTGAAATTTTATAACCTCTATTTTTTAAACATTCTGTATAACAATACAAGATTATTCTGTCAGTAAACACAGAATCCCAACTCAATTGAACTGATTACAGTAGGCCTATCTGTTGGTTTCTTCACTTCTAGGTAAATAAGATGGAAAGTAGCTGTTGCCCTTGTATTTTGGGAAGTTTTCTTGGGAAAAAATGAAGTGGTGGTTTGAAGTTATTGATAACATTGACAAACGCAGAATGGGAACTTATACTCTGGTGTAGTCATATCCAGTCTATACCTATAGATGACTCCGCTATTTGTTCAAAACACAAAATACCTACGCCGATTCGCACTCCATCAAAGACTATGCTGTTACTTTTTGTGTGATCTAACTGAACACACTACTTTTATATGATCAGATGTATCTGTTACAATAATGAAGATCAAATATTGCTGTAAAAGTAATTGTTTTAGTTATTTTATAAAGCTCTAAATAAAACACATTTTGATGGAATGTAAATATTAGCGTGATTGTTTACATCATAAAATATGAAATTCCATTGCTTACGTCAACAACTATAGGTGTTAACATAATTGTGGTTGTAAATGTAACTGTAAATACAATTTAGTGAATAAATATTATTGCAACTACACATAACTAAGTACGAATACAGTTAACGCTAAATATCTGCAGCTGCATACGCCAATGTGAAGGTAAATAAGTACACCTGGTAGTCATAATTTATAAACTTGTCCAAATGTAACTGCATTATTTTACTGTAAATATGATGGCGAAATAAATAAGAAAACCTCTTGAGATTTAAGAACAAATTCAGAAACTTCTAACCTGAACTACGAATTTGATCCATTCTCACTGCTACTTATTATAAAATATATTACTGCAGAAGACGGTACCACACCTGGCTACGTACACAGAATGAAGGTCACATCCAGCGAAACGTTTCACAATAGTAATTCCACAAATTGTTGTGAAATATACGAACATTTAGAAATTTAGATTTTTCCACAAAGCAATATATTTTGTGCGAAAGTTAGCTTAAGAGTTTCTAAAATCTGCATGTATAAGTTAATATTCGTGTCTGAAATCTGTTCAAAATTAGTTATTTTCATATCAATGCTGCTTGTCAATCTTGAAAATATACTTATTTAAAAATATCACCAGGCCTACGTTTTCAACATGTAAGGAATTCTCTGTTGTGGGAGAATTTGTGGAGTATTTGAACAGTACATTGGAAAAATAAAGTCTTCAAAATTTCTGGATTATTTGTCGATTCTCTCTCTAGAGAGAAGTCACTGATGATCCAAGTAGTGAACATTCCGAAGCAGCGAATAATAACTGAATCGTGAATTGCAGAAATCCACTAGTCAAATTTTTCCTCAAATTCAGTTTTCCTATGGTTGTAGTATTCAAGTGGCGCAGAAATCCCACACATCCAGTTCACAGCAGCAATAAGTTAAGAGTGACTTGTAGGAAATTGCAGTCCATATGGAATTTCTTAGAAACTACAAAACAATTTCTTTTCATTCTCCTCGTTTTTATAGGATTAAAGGTGTTATTGGCATAATATTACATTTTTGTATGTATGTGTACTTTTTTCAATTTGTTGGTTTAAACATATATTTAAAGATCTTTATGAGTTCAAAAATTGTCCTTTTTCGTCTTCTTCACCAAAAAAAATAGTTTTAAAGAAGTAAAATTTTGTTACTAGCTGTGTATATATTCCAAGAACCCCACATGTCAGGCAATTTTAATTTTTTTCAGCAAATACCAAAGAAAAAATTGAAGTTCATATATGTCAAACACTGGGACGAATTATTATGTTTAATAAAAGATAGTCACTTCAAATTACAAAACGCTTTTGAAGACTATTCACCTTATAGAAAGAATTTGTGATATTGACAAATAACGTTTCAAGACCAGCTTTATATCAACCAATCACAGTTGTGTTTCTTAATAAGACATTTCGTAAGGAAGCGTCTTATCAGATAAGACACGTCGTACAATACTTCAGCGTCAATCACAGACAATCAAGAATTGCCAACAAAATTTAACTTTGAAAATTGCGTTTTCAACAGCTGTAACTTTAAGTAATAAATATCTGTAAAAGCCTTTCATGTTTTTATTCTGTTAATGCACCCCTTCAGCTTATCTTACTTTTGAGGTTAAGTATTGTTTTTATACCATTAAGTACGAGAAAAATTCGTACCGGCACCGGGAATCGATCCCAGGACCTCTCAGCTGTGCGCGCTGAGTGCTCTCTAACCAACTGAGCTATGCCGGGACCCGATTCACGACGCCGGCCGAACTCCTCTCGTAGTATCGTGTTACGGCCTTACTGCCTGCACTTGAGACGATACACGTCATATATGTACAGGAGCGCATATTACATGACTTTATGGCCATATTCAACAACAGTTTCTTTAAACTGTTAACATCATATATGTATCAAATATGAATGAGGTCTCGCCCACCTCATTATATTTTGCTCGACTAGTATGACTAGTCAGTTTGTTTTTATACCATTAAGTACGAGAAAAATTCGTACCGGCACCGGGATGTTAACAGTTTAAAGAAACTGTTGTTGAATATGGCCATAAAGTCATGTAATATGCGCTCCTGTACATATATGACGTGTATCGTCTCAAGTGCAGGCAGTAAGGCCGTAACACGATACTACGAGAGGAGTTCGGCCGGCGTCGTGAATCGGGTCCCGGCATAGCTCAGTTGGTTAGAGAGCACTCAGCGCGCACAGCTGAGAGGTCCTGGGATCGATTCCCGGTGCCGGTACGAATTTTTCTCGTACTTAATGGTATAAAAACAAACTGACTAGTCATACTAGTCGAGCAAAATATAATGAGGTGGGCGAGACCTCATTCATATTTGATACTTAAGTATTGTTGTTTCGTATTTCCGCTCTGAGTAATTCCCAATAGTATTTAGTATGCCGTGATAGATAGCAATTTGTTTTTTAAATTCATTACAGGGAAACATAATAATGTCTTTATTGCTGTGTGTTATAATAGACAATTATTATTCTTTAGGCAAGTAATTCGGTTCTGCAAGTTATTTAATTTTATTTTTTTAATAATCTTATTAAATTACACTCATGCAATTACTACAGATAATCAGTTTGTTTGGGCCTCCTGAAAAAATGTAGTCAACTGGACATGTGGGATTTCTGCAATTCACGATTAAACTGTATCAAAGGATAGAACCAGACTTTATATTACAGCACACGTTTCAAGCATTATAAAATCTGTAAAACCGATATTGTAATCTACTAATATATGTGACATATCTAAATATGTTTTCGTACGATAGTGTTTTTTCTCGTCGTTACAGCAAATGGCCGCCATGATTGAAAGTAGATTTTACTGATTTCAGAGTTGTCAACCTAGATAAGAATGTTGAAATATTACAAATAAGTGCTCTAGAGTTGCAATGGAAACCACTGCCATCTATGTATGATACAATCCAACAATGAATGTAAAATTCAGAGGCAAGATGCAGTGCTAATTAATATACATTGTCGAAACAAATCACTGCATTTGGAATGTACTGAACTTTATTTAAATAATTCAAACTTCACTTAACAAAAAGAAATAAAAATTATTCATATCGAACACACCAAATATTACAAGTATCCGAATCATTTTTACTCTTTCACATTGAAGTTGCTGGTGAAATTTGTACGTTGGCCAAACTGCTAACATTCAGTCTGCTGTTCATAGGGTAATGTACGTACTGTATATTAACATTTTTTAATGTTATTTTTAAAGTGTAATAGCGTGCAAAAATACTGTACAATACACGTTCGTGAAGTGCATTACAAAATCTCTAAAACTGAAAAACTTCCTCTCCTTGTTTAACAAATTTTTCCTCGAGTTTGTGAAAAGAATTTCCCATCCTTGTATCGTAATATACACAATCTACCAAAAAATAATTGAGCACTGTTTTTGCCCCTTTAGAACCTCGTAGTACCACCTCTTGTTGCTATAACAGCAGCCATCCTGTCAGGCATGCTCTCCACTAGTTTGTGTAGGATATCCACTGGAATGCGTCGCCATTCCTCTTGCAACATGGCACTCAGTTGGACAATGGAAGTTAGCCGCATCTACCGAGACCTCAATCGCCGGTCCAATTCGTCCCAAAGGTGCTCAGTGGGATTGAGATCAGAACTCTGTGCAAGCCAGTGCAACCGGTGAACATTATTGTCTGCATACCACTGCATAGTAGCCGCCGAAACATGGGGCCAACTTCCATTGTCCAACTGAGTGCCATGTTGCAAGAAGAATGGCGACGCATTCCAGTGGATATCCTACACAAACTAGTGGAGAGCATGCCTGACAGGGTGGCTGCTGTTATAGCAACAAGAGGTGGTACCACGAGGTTCTAAATGGGCAAAAACAGTGCCCAATTACTTTTTGGTAGATAGTGTACTATTATCATATAATATTTAATTTATATGCAATTTTACAGTTCTCATAAGAAGAATTGGAACTAAATTTATATTTAATTACATTTTAGATTAATATGAGAAGACAGTATTCGGATTGTAATTAAGTGTTATCTTTGTTGCAGATTAAAGTTTTAAATAGAATATAGTGTATTACAAGGGCACTACAGAACGTATTATGGCGATTTAGAAAATTTGAACTGGGCCCTCTTAGAACAAACGCTGACGCAAACCTAAAGAACAGAAAAATGGATGTTTTCCAAAACTTCTGAATATAGCTAACTAAATCATTTCTACAGTCTAAGACCGTAAATAACTTAATAGCTGAAATGGAACTGCATGATCATTACCTCAATTAAAAGGTGTATATTTTACGAGATGGTGTACAAATTTGAATTTTGACGGGCGCTTGAACCGTATGCTCATGCGTGAGTTTCACCGTTTTCAAAAACTTCTTTCCATTAGGAAGTAACCCGTTTTA
Source organism: Periplaneta americana (assembly GCF_040183065.1). Lineage (NCBI taxonomy): Eukaryota > Metazoa > Arthropoda > Insecta > Blattodea > Blattidae > Periplaneta > Periplaneta americana. The sequence goes on along the minus strand of NC_091126.1, from coordinate 39,781,104 downwards.
GGAAATTTAGCGTTCTTCATTTACTTTGAATCCAAGAAAATTCTATGTAAGCCTATGGCAAGAAAAGTAACTATTGGACCGGCCAGTACCGAAATTTCAAGGTCGTCATTTACTGCACTCCAACTTGGATTCTTCTCCGAGCAAACTTTTCATTCGAGATAGCAACCGGAGTTCCGTAACTAGCAACTTTCAGCTGATATGAAGAAATTTCAGCCCCTACGAGCACTCTCCAACTCTTCGCTTTGTGTAATCAATGTGTTCGCCTCGCCCATACAGTTGTCTCCTTGCGTGCGAAGACTTCGAACGAAGTGTTTGTGAAAACAGATATTGTTGATATTTATCACATTTTGAGAATCTGACACCCTCAAATAATAATATCATCTTATATAATAAGAGCAGTCTCAGAAAAAATCACTATTGCACCAACTTTCCGAGCTGGATGGACGTATAACGATACTGCAGAGAGTTAAAACTCATGCAGCAATTATCTACATATACAGGGACATCATTTTATTTTTACTTCAATTTTTATTGTAACTGAGTTTTTTAATGTACTTCACTCCCACCCCCTCTACTAGTGAACTTTCAACCGTTCTCCACACAGAAACAAGCGTATACGGTCAAAGTCGCCTTACGGTCATAGTAAACACAAACATTACTGAGTTAGTGAATAAAGTACGTTCCAGAAATACTGTATATTCGCTTTCAATACTGAATCATATTCTCTCACAGGTACTGTCGTCCGTTTGCCCGTCCCTTTGTGGCTGAGCTGTCTTAGCTCTTTTCTGAAAACATTAATTTCTGTTAGGAATTGGACGTCTACGTAATATTATATAAATGTTTAAAATAACTTAAATAAAAAGGCCTCGTTAAGTAATTAATTGTCACGTGAGTTTCCCCCTTTCTACGACCCTGCGACAAAACCATTTAGACTGACAGTAAATAGCATGTCTGAGTAATTTTATCTTTTCGGATCGGGCAGAAGTGAAGACTGAATTTACAGTACGTAAGGTCTCTTTTATAGAGTAGGTACAGAATTATTTCAACATGAATTACCAGTACGAAAGACGAAACTGGTAATTGGAATTAGATGCAATAGTCTATAGTGCGATAATATGCACAAAAAAACTAAAAACTGTATAGAAATGAACGGCCATCATTTTCAAATATGTGTTTAACCCTTCGTTACTCGCGTTAAATTCCGTAACGCCAGTACTCACCTGGATTACAATGGTAATCCACATTTGTTTTTGTTTATAGACAAGGTTTAAACATTGGAATTAGATTTAAATGTTAAGAAATATATTGTTTTCAGTTATTACAGTAATAAGAATAGATATGGTACGCATAACGGAACGTATTAATTATAAATATTAATAATGAAATGGATAGTACACAAATAGCATTCAAGTGACATGTTTGCATAATATTTCAACACTGGTCGTGTCTTTGAGTCATAATTTATTGTTGCATCATAGTTATGAGTTAGTTCACTATCATCATAATTATGTAGGTTATCTAGCATTGTTGCTCACTCGATGTTTGAAGGTCATCTGAACTCTTGATCTCTCTTAATCTCTCCCACGGGAAACGCAAGTTCACTACTGCTGACCTTACTTACGTCATATTTGATAACCGAATACCTCACTCAGGGGTGTAGCAATGAAAAAATTCAGGGATGTAACAATCATTCTCACTTCACTTGTAATATTTTACAGATGTTTTTGTGTATTGTAAGAAGGATATTGATGCACTTTCATGTTTATGTTTGCATTTCACACTTTACACACGTGAGTCTAATCTACATCTGATTCAATTATCTGAGTAGGCCTATGCATTTCTTCTACACAGTTCAAACAAATTACATCTGAATGAGTAGGACAAATTCTCTTCAAGCACTGGGAACAAGATTGTCTTGTGCTCTTGTTTCTTGTTCTACCACACATGTAGCACCTACCAATACCTTCTGGCCGTATTCCTTCTTCTTGACCTGTTTGTGGAATGCCTAACAGTTGCTCTCCTCTTCTCTTTATTTCTCTTGGAATTGTCTGTTGGGTGATACGCTCGGAAATTAGTGGCTTCATTAGGTCCAGAGCAAGGGTTTTTAGGAAGTTTTTCCGTAGAATTTTTTGTTTGTTTGCAGAATAAACAACAAGAGCATTGACACCTGCTATGTTCAGTAAGTCAAAGAAAATAGTCAGAGGCCAGCGGCGTGAATTTCTGCTTACATCATAGGCTGAGCATAACTGGTCCAGGACATCCACAGCACATTTGGTTCTATTATAAAAAGATATTATTTCAGGCTTCTGGCTTCCTCCTGTTTCCCCATCCATTGCCTTATCATAATGCATGGTTGATAATGCTAACACTGTTTTGTTTTTCTTTGGTACATACTGTACGAAATAATTGTGCAGTTTTCATTGAATCCAAACAATGTACTGTTAACTTCCCTGTCTTGAGTAGTTGTGAAATGAGGAGGGATTTCTCTTTTGTTTTTTTTCAAGGTTCCTACAAGTGTAATTTTGTCATTTTCTAGAAGATCTAAACACAGAGGTATGCTCGTGAACCAGTTATCGGTGGTCACATTTCTTCCTGTTCCTTTGATGGGATGAACCAGCCTCTTCACCACTGCATGTGCACTGTTACTTTGGTGAAATGGACCATCTGGTTGAATACCAGCATAAATTTCCAACTTATGAGTGTAATATGTTTTCACATCCACCATAGCAAAAATTTTGATCCCATATTTTGCTGGTTTGGTAGGTATATACACTTTCATGGGACATCGTCCTCTGAATGCAACCAACTGCTCGTCTATAGTTACATATTCGCTTGGAATGTAGCACCTTTGTGAATTCTGAACAAATAACTCGAACACTTCACGTACAGCAGCCAGTTTATCAATTTCTTTCCTTTCCTGCCTGTCATGAATGTTATCAAAGCGTAGACATCGTAACAAAAATTGGAATCTATTGTAGGTCATAGTCAGGTAAATTGACTCTATACCTGTGCCATTTTTATCCCATAGTTCTCTTACGTTCAGTCTTCCCGATTTCAAAGCACCAGCAAGATACAAAATACCTAAGAGTGCTCGAATTTCAACGTCATTTGTTAATTTGCAATCTCTGTCACGTCCGTAATTACGCTTCACTTTTTCAATATAAATATTAGTACACCTTACTATTACATTGATTATTGTCTGATCAATAAAGCAGTCAAAACACTCTGTGTGTGTCCGCGCATTTTTTGCAGCTCTTTTAGGGCCCGGTGAATGAATCACTATATTTTGTGCTCTTCTTCTCCCTCGTAGAGATACTGGTTCTTCCTGCCAAATTGTAGTGTTGTCTCTTCCCGTATAGCAGTTTCCATCATTTATAGACATTAGTCTTTCATCACCATCACCATAATCATCATCCTCCTCCTCATTGTCTTGTTCTGAATTAGAATCGTGAACTTCATTCAAAAGATCTTCTTTGTTGCTTTCATCATCACTTTCATTTTCAATGCCAACATCCAGATCTTCATCTAGCCACTTGCAAATATTGCTTGTATTTTCCGTACCCATTGGAGCCAACTACAAAGAGGATGGAACGATATCACACACTTTTTTCATAAAGTTCCTGCATTGCATCACTCATAACCATATAAAAACTATTTCACTTACCTGAGCAAGAAACTGACGTCAGTACTCGCGTGGATTACAATGGTAATCCACTCGGAAAAACTGCGTATAACTTGATAAAACTCCGTATAACTTTCCAAAGCGTTGCGACAAATATGTCTAAACACCAGTAATGCCTCACTTAGACTGTGACGAGAAATTGCATTGACGCTCAGCTACGCAGTGCTGCAGGCGGTGACGTAATACAGGATTAAATATCAGTGGATTACTATTGTAATCCACGCGAGTACTGAAGGGTTAAATATCCATATTATGATTTTTTTCAATTTAACTTCATTCTCTATATTGTACACTAATGTGCTGTAGAAAGTATAATATACACTGCATAATGAATACGTCCGAATGGACAGTTCAGTTCGAGAGTAAAAACACTTATTGTTAATACAGTACTGTATTTTGATTAAACAAAAACCCTTGAAAATGATCAAACTCAAAATTGCGATATTTCCTACTTTACGTAAATGGATGAACTACTTTTCTTCCCTCCTTATACCTAGTAAAGTGATTTTTTGTATCTTACGCCAGTATCATCGAACTCCAGTCGTGGAAGGGGTTAGCAAACGGTTTTCCGGTTCACAACCTCTAAGCCAAAGGTATAGGCAGGTTAATATTAGAAATGTTAGTAAAAATAAAATGATGTCCCTGTATATGAGAAGTTCTGTGAAAAGAAATTGATGGAGTGCATTTTTGATTTAATGATCCATCAAAGTATGAAATCTCTTTAAATTGAAATATAGATACATATGCATGATTAATCTCTTCTTTCTACATCTATATTAAGTATTCAATTACGTAACTCTAATTGTTACCTTATCCAGTGTAAATGTCCGATTATTAAGGAGTCCTCCGAAGTTAAATATTTAGGCATAATTTTTCGACAAGCATTTAAAATCGAACCAACACATTATCTTGTAATAAATTACGTAAAATAATATATTATTTTGTTTTATTGAGGAATTACTTGTCAATGAGTTTATTACGCAAAATATTCTTAACTTTATTTCAATCGGTAATTATGTATGGAATTATAGGATGGGGTTAGTTTATTTAAAACCAATTTTAATCCACTTTATTTATTACAGAAGAAAATAATTAAAATATATCTTCATAAACCTATTGATTTTCCATCTCAAATATTGTTTTTAGATTTCAATGTTCTTAAAATAAGACAAATTTATTATATTGTATTAATAAAATTCATACATAAAAATCAAAATAATTTTTAACTGTACTATCATACTTATGAAAGAAAAGGTATGAATTTTTTAAGATTCTTTGAACCAAAATGCAACACTTCTTCAGTATTTAATAATTGTAGTAATTTAGGCCTTCCGAACTGCCGTCAAGTCTAGTGTTAATTATTCAGTGTTTAGCCATGAAAACGTTTCTGACTCTGAGGGTATTTTCTCTACAATTGTCACAAATCACAATTATTATTTTCGATAATAAATGTATGATGAGAGGCGAATATAACTACTATTACGAAATTAGTTTTGTCGTCTGAATAGAAACTGTTGGTAAATTATTTTAGCTTCAGCTCTCATATCCAGGAAAAACATTCTCTACAGTATTTATCTGTCCCTGCGATTCACGGTCTCCCAACTCAGCTATCAAAATCTACTATCTGTGGTGTCACATCACTACTTGTACATTTTGTACTGATATGAACTAACACACTGTTCTTTTTACGATGACTGCATACATTTAAAACACAAATATAGAACACGATACAACAGCGTGAATGTAATTTAGAAGTCTAGCGGGAAGTCATACATCACGTTACTCACAACTCCGTTGCTTTCATGCGTATGTGGGGCAATTTGAAAAATCAATTACTGGAACGTCCAGAAAGTTTGCCCTAGTTAATTTTTATTTCGGAACTTCAATTATAAAACTAAATTTTGAAATTATATGAGAATTTTCTCCGCCAATTGTCTTGCACCATATTATTGAATTCATGTATTAAGGGTAGTTTAACCTGTTGCCATTGTTTATTTGACACCGCACGTGTCAACCTGCGATATACTCTAAATTTCTATAGCTTGAAGTATGTCAGGTTTCAATACATTTTCAACGTTCCAGCTATATTTGAATCTGATTTTTTCTTAATTTTACTGTTATTATGTTCAGTAGGAGAGATTAATTTTTATACAGTTCACTTAGAATGACACAGGGTTATGAAATTACATTTTCATTCATTGCGTTTAATATCGAAGGTTGATTTTGATTAGTTGTTGGTTTCTGTTGAAGGATCTGAAGTCAGATTTTGCCTATCACTTAGGAACATTTTTATAAAGATATGATAGTTGTGATATATATTTGATGTCAACATTTACATCCATGTAATATGGACCTCGAAACTTGTATCCGGTGCCACAATTACATTCATTATAGTTAAACTTTTTGTAGACGCTCTTACAATTTAACTTTCGACCCTATTTAGATCAATCAAAATTGACACTTCTACGACTCTTTGATTTTCAGTACACTTATATCGGACACACACTGTTTCTAATAATTAGACTTCGTTGAATTGCCACACGCAGCATGCAATCAGGTTGCCGATGTACGGTAGTATAGAGGAGGTGAGCGACCGCCCGGTCTCGTAGTATAAGCAGTTCATGTTAAGAGTTGTGACCGGTCCAAATAGATAGAGCAGCTACAGCTAATGTATACCTATGTAAGCACTTGTTTTTGCATTACTGTGGTTGGAATAGTCCAAGCTTAACATTTGTTCAGTGCAGACAAGAATTCAATCGAACATACTACAATGAATGTGTTGCTGTTCTAAATAATTGCACCTGAATACCCTTACCCCCGCAGCCAGTCTTGACCCGTTGGGGAACGTGGTTGGATGCTGTTAATTATTATGCAGGACATTACGGCAAAATAATGGAGGTAATTGATGCAATGGATAGCACAGACAGTTCCGCTGTTGCAGCTGTAAAATCATTGCCTTCTGAATAATTGGAAGATATTCTGTTCATTGATTCTAATTTTTAAATCGTGTCCAAAAGCATCACCCTGTTAGAATCGTCTAAACTACAACTCTCAGAAGCCCTTAATATAGTGGATATAGTATCACAAACCGTTATCCAAAATAACAATTCACTAATTTCAGAAAAAGTGAATGTAAGTTCAGAAACATTATTGCTAAAATTTCTGCCTATTCACAACTTCGTACTATAAATGATGTACCATCAGGTCACGACAAGACATCTGAAGTTGGTGTACTAAAAAGTAGTGACTTTCTGTTCTTCAAATATGTACGTATTATATCGTGTGATGTTGAACGTACATTTTCCCAAAATAAAAACTGTTAAGTGACCATCGGAGGAGATTACTTTGCAGTCGCTCAAAATGTACGTAACTCTTCACTGCAATGCACATATTGCATGATGTGAGTATCTTGCATTAAATTTTAAGAGTTAATATATCTCACTACAAAATAATTGTGTATTTACATGTTTAGACATTTCCTACTTCAATGATCATTCACTATATTTCCTGAATGCAGGATACAGGTTTTATTTTAAACGCAGTATACTGCTCAGTGTTTACATCAGAGGCATACTGCATCCGTTGCACGCCCCCTTCTCCTACAGTCTATACTGCGTGCGTAATAAACTTTGCGATTCTCGTGGCAATTCCACGAAGTCTACTAATAATACTTGTTACTAAAAACATACTATGTCCAATATGGTCGTTACTATGTCTGTTTCTTGTGTACATTTCATTTTCAGATCTCACTAATTTTCTACATAATATACGTCATTACCCTAGCTAGTCTCCACCGCCATACTCCTCACCTATTTTCATTATCTCTATCGATCAACTTAACTTCCTATTACACTCCTCTAATTGATTCAGAATTGACACTTTTATCACTCCGGTCTAGATTTTCAGTTCAGTCTAGACTATATCGAACACACACTGTTTCTACTAATACTTGTTACTAAAACATATTACACCATTGTCCAATATGTTCGTTTTTATGTCTGTTTCTTGTGTACATTTCATTTTCAGATCTCACTCATTTTCTACATATTATACTTCGGTATCCTAGCTAGCCTGCTCCGCCATACTCCTTACCTACTTTCCTTGCCTCTTTCGTTTTATCTAACTTCCTATTCTACTCCTCTAAACATTTTTATAAAGATTTGAAGAGTTGCCATATTTATAGCTCCATTCGTACAATAATAACATATTTATTTAAACACATAAATGAAGTAATCTTTGAAAATATCAATACAATAGACAAAATCAAACAGCACTATCTTGTTCATATTCGCAATTTAGGTTCAACTCATTCCAAGTCTCATACACACACTTCATTTTTCAAATACCGCTTCCTCTTCATCTGGAAGTTGTATCTTCGAGAGTGTCTTCTATGTTGAGGCTGGGGGGAACAGGTTAAGGCTGGTTCACAATAAACCGGGAACAAAAACGACAACGAGAACGAGAACGGAAATATTGTTAAAATAAATGCATTTAAATGTGAGTATTCACAATTAACTACTGTGAATGCTCACATTTAAAATACATTAATTTTAACTTTATTTCCGTTCTCTTTTTTTGTCGTTTCTGTTTCCGGTTTATTGTGAACCAGCCTTTACTGACAAAGCGGGAAAGGCATGGAGGGCGTTACACTTTGTGATGAGGGTACTAAGAAAAGGCTCTGATAAATCCAAAGAGATTGCATATAAATCACTAGTTCGTCCAGTAATGGAATATGGTGCTGCATGTTGGGATCTTTACAGATTAGAACATATTAAGACACTGGAAAAGATTAAAACACGGGCTCTCAAGTGTAGTGGTAATAATTCACCTTTAAAATGGGACACAGTCACGGACCGGAGAACGCGAATTCGATTATGCGCAAAGTTCAAAACATACAGAGGTGAGCCTGCCTGGAGAGAAATAAAAATAGGTTGCAGCCGCCAAATTACACTATTACACTCCTCTAATTCATTCAGAATTGACACTTTTATCACCCCGTTCTAGATTTTCAGTTCACTTACACTACATCGAACACACACTTTTTCTACTAATACTTGTTACTAAAACATATTACACCATTGTCCAATATGTTCGTTATTATGTCTGTTACTTGTGTACATTTCATTTTCAGATCTCACTAATTTTCTACATATTATACTTCGTTGCTCTAGCTAGCCTATTCCACCATACTCCTTACCTACTTTCCTTGCCTCTATCGTCTTATCTAACTTCCTATTCCACTGCTCTAATTTTTTTATAAAGATTTGAAGAGCTGCCATATTTATAGTTCCATTCGTACAATATTAACATATTTATTTAAATACATAAATGAAGTAATCTTTTATAATGACTATACAGTAAAAATCAAACAGCACTATTTTGTTCATATTCACAATTTATGTTCAACTAATTCCAAGTCTCATACACACACTTCATTTTTCAAATATCGCTTCCTCTTCATCTGGGAGTTGTATCTTCGAGATTGTCTTCTATGTTGCAGCTCCACATTGTCCCTTTTCATAGACCAACAGTAGTCAGCCCACCTGCCTTGATAACGCTTTTCAATTTCTTTCATTTCTTGATGAATCCTTTCTCCGTGTTTTTCGCTGTAATCTCCAACACAATCAGGGAAGAAGTCATGATGGCTATGAAGGAAATGGATTTTAGTGCTCATATTGAATCCTGAATTGTTCATAGCTACCAACATTTTCTATAATATTTTTGAAATCTGGGTGTTTCCTATTCCCCAAGAATTATCAACCACATTCCTAAATCCTGTTCAAGCCGGTCGATCTTCATGGGTCATTAAATTTTTAAAGTATTCATCTTTCATCAAACTTCTTTAGTTGAGCCCCACAAATATTCCTTCTTCAAGTTTGCCTCGGATAGAAAGGAAAATTTAGAACTTGTGTATTTAAAATAATGGCCTTCTTTATGCAATGTTTTCACGAACTGTTTCATTACTGCACATCAAGCTTTCAGGTGTAACTCCCTGTAAAGTTGATTTGGATAATTTGGAGAGAAAAATTCTGCAGTGCTTGGGAAAAGTGACATAAGTCAGTTTCCACAAACCTTTTTTGTTAATTTATTGACAATTTACACTGGTTTATGTCGATTTGATTTTTTTCTGATTGAATTATTGTAATGTACCTATGTATTTTTTTCCAAGCGAACAGATGTTCCGTAAGTTGTCAATAAATTACCAAAGAAGGTTTGTGGAAACTGACTTGTCTCACTTTTCCCGAGCACTACAGAATTGTTCCGGGGCCGGGTATCGAACCAGGGACGTTTGGTTAAACGTACCAACGCTCTACCAACTGAGCTACCCAGGAACTCTACCAGACATCGATCCACTTTTTCTCTCTGTTTCATTATTCCCAGTTTAATTGTGAAGGTGATCTCTCGCTTCATGAGACATTCTCTAATGATATTTTTCTACCCAGGCTTCATTGTTGTTCCAGCAGGACATTCTCTTCTAATTCGATCGTGTTTAATCACTTTACGGTAGATTATATCGATTGCAGTATAAGATTACGCGCGAAATTTAAATATAGCGCACTTAAGAAATTACATAAAAACTGTGGGTGTTTGACGAAAATGGATTTTATTTTTGCAGAGAGCATGAAAAAGTCAAGTCATTAAAAATGACACTTCGTCATGTAAAGCACCAAAACATGGCAACCCTGTGTAATTATCATCTCCTCCTTTGAGGAATATAGGCTCCGTCATCAAGATAGTAGAGTACCAGATGTGAGGGTCGTATAAACTTTCGTGTTCCAAACTTTTTTTTTATTTTAGTAGGTAATTTTACGACACTTTATCTACATCTTAGGTTATTTAGCATATGAATAAGATGGTGTTAATGCCGGTGAAATGAGTCCGGGGTCCAACACCGAGAGTTACACAGCATTTGCTCATATTGGGTTGAGGGAAAACCCCGGGAAAAGCCTCAACAAGGTAACTTTCCCCGACCGGGATTCGAACCCGGGCCACCTGGTTTCGCGGCGAGACGCGCTAACCGTTACTTCACAGGTGCGTACTGTTTCAAACGTTGGAAATTATTCCAAAGCACACGAGGTGAACTACAAATCTTTAGTTCCGCTTCAAAATAATTTGCATCCGATTAATGAAGGATGTCACAATTAAAAGCCTTATGTATTGTTTTTGTCTGACGCAAAGAAATCGAATGGACATGTGTTTCTCTTCATGTATTTAGCCCATGTTGTCTCAAGTGGTGCCAACACTCAACGCCGACCAAGTGACCAAGGACTTCTACTGTCATTAGAAGTTCGTATCATTCTTATTTTCATAAAGTGACAACGGAATGAAATATAAAATTTAGTTTTTAATGTATGACAACAGATCGAACAGAGAAATTCCTTCCTTATAGCAGGTGTATTCGTTTGGTGGTCACAATGATGACTTCGTATCTAGGGAACGGTTGGTTTTCAGACCTATGTTTATCGGGAATTTTCGCTTCTTTAAATGTCCTCTAGTCACCTCTGTAGTTAGTACCTATAATTGTGAAACATCCTGTACGTACGTTCATGTATTCATATTCTTTATCAACATATATAATGCTCTAGTAGAATCAAAAATATTATATAATATATAGATCTGGGGTAGTAGGTTATCCAGCAGAAACGTCGATAAAGTAAGAGCCAAAATGTGTAAAAAATTTCAAGGAATACCGGAGAATGCTTCTAACCTGGGAGCTTTACTAGAGATGGGAACCGATTCGAGTCTGGGAATTATTCTAGAAAGAAAAATCAAATATTTAGGTAATGTTCTGTGTAGAAATGATTCGGCAGTTATGAAAACATGTATCTTTTGTTTGAACGCCGCTAATTGGAAATCGAATTTGCTGAAAGAGCTGGAAAGTGAAATAAACAGATTAGGTCTAAATTGGCTATGGAGAGAACTAGGGTCTATAAACACGAAAACTATTGGAAGAATAGTAAAAGAGAGGGCAAACGAAATTTCAAGACAAGATATTTTTAGTAATATGAAAGACCTAGGATCACTAAAATACTATAGGGATGTGAAGCAGTTTTGGGAACAGGAAGAATATGTTAGACTAAATTCAAGGGAAGAGAGAACTGGAATGACGTGGTGGAGATTAGGTATCTGGAGGCTCAAGAATAAGAGAGGGAACGTAGAGAAGGATAAATGTCCTTTGTGTGGACTAGCTGAAGACGCAATGCATATTGCGTTAAAGTGTCAGGCAACGAATGATTTGAGAAAAAGTTGGGTGGATAAAAAATTTTTACAAATAAACGCTATTGTAGCTTATAAAAAATGAATGGTCATCTAAACGCAAGCAATCGGCATAAATTAGGAAAATTTCTGTTTAGAGTTAAAATTAGATGGGAAGAGAAAGTCAAGGCTCTAACGGAGATGGAATTATAAATTTTGAGTTGTTACACGATAAGAAACTACGAAGAGTAGTCAATGAAGTAATAGAATAATTCTTATCATTATTACTATTATTATTATTATTATGATTATTATTATTAGTACTATTATTATTGTAAAGAGAGGATACTTATAAGTTCAAATGTATTAATTTTTTGTTATATTTGTATAGAGAGTGATGGCGGATTAAGAACTGGAATACATCTAATCCGCCATAACGTGAACAATGATTGATGAAATATATATATATATATATATATAAAAACAAACAAATAAATAAATAAATAAATAAATAAAGTCTTTATATTCTTAAATCCTCTTTTAACGAAGAACTCAAACACTATCATGTGGGTAAAGTATTACTTGTAACTTATATTTTTTTTTATTCCGTCGTATGTCTTGCAAAGTTTTTATTGTCAATAATAACTGGTACGTTTAACCAAAGGTCCCGGGTTCGATACCCGGCCCCGGAACAATTTTTCCCTCCAAATTATTCAATAACTGTTTTATTGCATTTCTTAGTGATTACTCATTACCTGTTTTCCCTTGACCATGTATGTCTTCTACATAGAGTATTATAAGCAACTAGATTCTCATTAATGGCCTTTAAAAATGTGCTACAATAAACATTTAAGTAATAATAAAATATAAAAGCATTAAACTTTTTTCGACCAAAATTGTTGCCAGTATTTACTTCATTCAGGACAAAGAAAGCCAATGATACTGACTCACTATTGGAAAATCTTCGAGATTTTAGAGTGACCGGGATTTTTCTACTTTCATTTTACAGCACCATACAATTGAATATAAACTGAGCTAAAGAGGTTGACTCCACGCACATTCAGTTTCTACAAAGATGCGTGTTAACGCTTCAAACGAAAGTGAAAAAAGGAGAGAGCAGAAATTTTCGCAGAATACGAAATGTAGAGAGGAAGACTGTGAGTAACATAGGAACAAGTTACAAATTAATTTGTTTGTAAATTCACTCAAGTGAAGAATTAATGTTCCAAGATTTTGAGAACTCTATTCAGTTCAAAGTAATGCTATATTTATAACATAGCATTATTTCACTGTTTACAGAACAGAAGGAAAAGAGTATATGTTCGAGTGACACGGCAGCTTTTCTTAATCCTCTTGTGTCTCCGTCTGCAGTCTGAGAAACTAGCTGAACACTACAACGCGATCTTATTAGTTTCGGTAGAAGTGCTAGTTGCGGTAACAGTTGCTTTAATTTCTAATAGGTTGCCCTACAGCAGAGCTGGGCACATTACGTGATTCTGAGAAATCAGCGCTGTGTGCTTTAAAGAGCTGGTCATGCGAGCGCTGTGACGAATGCATACTGTACGTCATTCAGTGTCGGTGCAGTGGTGACTCTGCAGTATGGTGGCGAACTTTGAAGACGGAGCTTCCGCTCATATACTAAAGCGGCCCGCTACTCCCAATGCTTTCAATGTATCATGAGAGGAGGAGTTCTTTTTCGTAGAAAGTAGTGGATTAGCAAAGTGTTTAATTTGGCATAAAACACTCCAACTTATTAAGAAGTTCAATATCCAACGGCATTATTCTTTACAACATGCTACTGAATATGACAAATATGTTGGTAATGAACGCCATAAATTAATACAACTTAAAGATAATGTATTTCAGGTACATTATATTACAGTATCTATTTGATATTTACATTGCATTATAAGTTATTATATATTTAGTAATATATAATTTTAAATTATACAAGTATTATGATATATCATAATATAGTATATCATAATATTTGTATAATTTAAAATTATATATTACTAAATGTACTATAATAACTTATATTATATTATATTATATTATATTATATTATATTATATTATATTATATTATATTATATTATATTATATTATATTATATTAAATATTATCAGGATAACAATAATGCACTTAGTGAATCGGCTTTGAGAATTAGCTACAAAATTTGCCACGAAATTGCAAAGGAATTGAAAATATTCAAAGATGGTGAATTCATCAAGCGATGTTTAATTATATTGGCAGATGAACTCTGTCCACAGCAAGTAGGGGAAGTGGAAGCCATACGCCTGTCTCGTAAAACCGTGGTGAGGAGATTGCAGTATGTGCGTATGGGTTATGTAAATAAGCCTAATGATTTGTGTGTGTGCATAGAGCGAAGTTTATTTCATTAAATTAATAAGTGTGTTATAAATTCTGTAATGTACAATGGATTGATGTAATATCCTTATAAACTATTATGTACTGACAGACTGAATGACTATAACAGTAGTGCCAGAGTTGTAAGCTCCGAAACCGGTTGTGCTGGTAGGGACGTCCAGTCGGAGCGTGAACTCGCTTGTGTCTGTGGAAGCACCGGAGCTCGCAACGAGTTATTGTGGAGCGCTCCGCTCCGTTTAGGCTGTGTCTAACAACGCTGGACTAGAACAACAGTGGCTCTTGTTATATTAATGTAGGGAAGGTAGCTGTAATGTGAGTCCGCCACTGCGTGAGCGTTCTGCTCTAGCTTGGAATTGAAATGCCTTGCGGAGCGAGAGCAGCTCTGGCCGACTAAATGGAGCCGCTCTCATGGCCGGCCCTGCCCTACAGAAACGCGTGTTAAACCAACTGGTTAACGCAGTGATGTCAAAGCAAGCGCATTTTTCTGACCTTGACGTCGTGCTTGGGCATTAAGCGCTAGGTATAAAGGGAGAGAGGGTTACGTATATGAATAAGCAGGCTGTTGGATTATGAAAACAGTGGTGCACAAACTTCAAACAGAACGTGAAATTTTAGGTCGTCATTTTCATATGGCTTCTTTCTGTTTGATATTTTCTATATTGTCTATAAAACAAAACTCTTAAGAAACCCTACATTTCTTAATATTGCAGTTTTGTTTTAATTGTTAATTAATAAGAAAGAGTAAAGAAAGAATATTCATATAAATTCTATAGTAGTACAACTATAATGTACTAAGTGAATGAAACACATCATTCATAAAAAGTGATATCCCAAAGAAAGAGATTGAGTATAAAATGGTAAGTCAGAATTGATATTGATGGTACCTTTATCCTTATAAAAGTAATCAATAAACTAATCAAAACAATATTATAGTACAAAGCAAAGTTACCTAGGTGCTGTATATGCTTTAAATGTAACTAATATTACATAACAAAACTCTTATCGCATTATGCTTTAAGGTGGTATTGGTGTGCAAATTCCTATCATCAGAATATTAAATTGTTTTCTCGAAATCTGTTGAAGCTATAGGCCTAGAGATAACGTTTTTACAACACACGGGCGCATATATATTCTGTTTATGCTGAAACAGTAGTTACTTTGTTAATTCATTTCCTTATAAATATTTTCCATGCGAATATTTTCAAAATTTGTATTACACTATCTTCAGTAATACGTATTTACGATATATTAGATTTACGAAAACATTGTTTCAGTACCGGTACCTGTAAGGCTACTGAATAAACATATCTGAAATTTTAACTTTTCTGTAAAAAAAGGTTGAGAAAATATTTCTTTTGAATAAAAAACAAACTTGTAAAAATGAGCATTAAAATTTAAACTTACATTCTTATATTTATCATACAATCTAAAACATGGACACAGTTTTATTAAGTTCTCTTCCCTTTATCCATGAATCATTGCTGGCCATCCCTGTAGCCTACATAGGTCGACCAAGCGGCATATGCTACATCTTTCGTCTGTCTCTTTCCTTTCCGCTGTAAAGCGCTCAGGCTCTCCTGAGCTCTAAAGCGTGAGCTTGCGCCTATGGGCATCACTTGACAATACTGGGTTAACGTGTGCAAGATCCGAGGTTCAATCCCGACGACGACGACGACGACGCAACGGCATTTGGCTAGACCTACTCTGCATAGAGCTATAGCGATCGGTACGAAGTTCCTAGCTCTGGTTATGAAGGTAGTGTAATAAAGTATGCTATCAATTCTGCAATGCTTGGGAAAAGTGGCATAAGTCAGTTTCCACAAACATTTTTTATTACTTCGGAATATGTATTATATGGCTTTCTTGTGTTAAATTCTATCGTACCTGGTTTACATGTTTCGACGTATTATGGGTCATCCTCAGAACAGATCGTTGTTGGTCTTGGCGCCTCTTGTTCTGTTTCCTGTGAGGGTGTGTTTGTGTGGTGTAATGTGGAGTCAAATAGTGTGTGTTCTGAAATTTAGTTTTGTATTGAGAATTTCATTGACGTTTGTTTTGTGTGTCTCTATATGCAGACACACAAAAACACACCCCAATGAAATTCTGTATATACTGACACACAAAAACACACCCCAATGAAATTCTCAACACACAACTCAATTTCAGAAAACACACACTCTTTGACTCCACATTACACCACACAAACACATCCTCACAGGAAACAAAACAAGAGGCGCCAAGACCAACAGCGACCAGTTCTGAAGATGACCCATAATAGGTCGTGGGGTGTGTTTTTGTGTGTATATACAGACAAACAAAAACACACCCCAATGAAATTCTGTATATACAGACATACAAAAACACACCTCAATGAAATTGGTGCATAGACTATAGCCATATGAAAATTCAAAGCCTTATTGGACACTTGAATGAGATATACCGAAACAGGAAGGGTTACTTCTCTATCAATCTGTACCAAGAATCGTTGCATGTTGGCCTGGGTCAGTATTTGATGCCTGTCTTGTGCAAAGTTTGAAAACAATGACTATCCAAAAACACAATATTACCATAGCGACACGCACGTATAATAAGCGAAATATTTGCGCAGTCTGTCGTTTTGAATCTTTTCCTTTTAATGGTGGAATAGCTAACAGATCGTTAAAAATCACATTTGCAACAACCTATACTTTAAAGCAGCGGTAGCGAACATGTGATCGTGCACCGAGCCACTGTGTAATCTGCAACGTGCATAGCACCTACGGAGGGAGGCGGAAACCCGAAGGGGAAGTGAAGCAACTGTCTGACTTATTAACGGATTTTAATTTTCCTTACGTCAAGCACTTAAATATAATTTTATACAGTACAAGGCTACAAACTAATGTTTAGTACGTGTAACGAAGAAAGAAATCAACAATAAATGAACAATATCACAACCTAAAATTGTCTTCAGAAAGTCTCTGCGACAAAGTTTCAAAATCAGGAATTATGTCTCTAGTTGATCACGAAGGCATTTGTTTGTCAGTCGTGATCTAAATCTGGTTTTTACTATTTTAATTGAATCGGTCATTGCAGAAAGGGGATAAGTCATAAAATCTTACTTTTGAGATAATCAATAAAAACTCTTTTCTTCTTCCAATACTGGAGTAATCATTATAAATATTTTTTCTTACTTCGTTTATGAATAGTGAAGTATAATACATCATGTTAGACATCTGACATCTCAAACACTTTTGTTTAAAATTGTTTAATCGAACCATGACTTATCCCCTTTCTGCAAGGAATTGTTAAATATAAAAGAAAAAATATATAATTTACAATTTTGGGCTAATGTAAAATTTGAAAACAAACTAAATGTAAATAATTACAATGATACCGATGTTTTTGTGTGTAATTGTTACATTACTGTCATCATTTACATAATTATTTTTGCATTTTAATCATTATTTCTACTACAGAAATGTACCAGTATGTGATTTTATATCACAGTTTTAAATCAAAACTCTACTTTTAAACTCGTACTTAAAAACTGCATATAGAAGAGCACAATAAAAATATGTACACTAAAGCACTACACAAAATCATTTGTTTCAATTGTTACAGAGTGTATTGTTAGACGTTGGAAGCCACGTCATTTGTAGATTCTTTGTCACAAGATGGCCAGTTCAGGATCTGTTCGTAAAAGAAAGTGTGTTCCAATGGAATGTATTGCCTCACTTTCGATACGTCTTCAAGTTCTATATTTTTTTTCCGTATTAATGGGAATTTTCCCATTGTAGGCTATACTTTTGTGTAGGCATTACTATGCGTCCAGAACCTGGTTTTTTCATACAGAATCTGTGTTTCCTCATTTCACTACCAATGAACAAACTGGCAGTCACACATCCTGGATCATCTTCAGAGTAAACAAATTCACTGAATTGTGCTGAAGAAAACATATTCTTATCTTACCCTTTCTTCCTCAGTGTGTCTAATGAGCAGGTGGTTTTCTTGTAATACTATGGCCACCAGTATTTAAAATTCAAAATATCATTAGTAGTAACTGATTCTACAGAAAATCTGTTGTCTGTGTTTGCCTGGTAGATCAAGGTTTTTTTTTATTGGTCTGACACATTTACCCTGTCTGTCTTCCTTAGTTTGCGCTTCACTACATCAAAGTTGCGGTCACAGGGAAGAAATGAATGTCCTCGTTGTGGGAAATAATGAATGGGTTAGTGCAAGCAACAATCGAATTAAGGTATGATTTTTATTTTGCCCTCCACAGTTATCAGAGAACAGATACAATTCCTTGACTGAAGAAGGGACATTATTTTCAATGTAGTTCAGAAGGAACACACTTCATTTGAAGATTTATGGCCTATACCTTCATGATAAGAATAGAAGTGCGCCGTATGATCTTTGAAATTGTGAATGTTGAAAATTGATGACCCAAAGTTGCGTCTAAACAAACAATGAGTAGTTTCTTACCCACATTGTTCTCCTGTCGTACGGGCTGCTACAGACTTCCCAATGGAATTGACGTTCCAATGCCTTCAGTTTACTTTTCTTATATACATTTCTGCGGTAGTTAATTTCATTGCGTTTACGCTTACCACTAATAACACAGTTTTCTTCCCCTGGGTCACTCACTACTTCTAGCTTATCTGTCATTTTCCTTATCAGCTGATGGGCGCGTAACTTGTTAGATCCGCGGCACTCAGTTGCGTCACGTCGTCAGTCAGTGCAGAAAGAAGGTAAGTCGCTGACTTGTCCCCTTTCTGCAATGACTGCGCTGCTTATGGTACTCTGCTTTGCGTTGAGAATGAGCAAATTTGCACCATTTCTGTATGGAAATGTGTGTCTAGGTCTGGAGAAAGCAATGACACTCTTAACTCATTTTCGCGTTTTTCATGACTTATCCCATTTCTGCAATGACCGATTCAATTGTCGAAAATAATTTTTAAGGTAAGTTGTAGCGAACATGGCTCCAACAGAGGAAGCGAAAGAACGAAGCTTCGAATATTTATTTTTTGTCAAAGATTTGAAAAGTTCAACATTTGTCAAGTTCTTACATCTAGCTTTCATTTGACATCACATAGTAAATCAGAGAGATCAAATTGAAGAGCTAATAGCATTATTCGTACATCTGCTGAAAAAGGGTCGACGTACAGAGATAATGATGATGATGATGATGATGATGATGATGATGATTATAACAACAACAACAATAACACTTAACCTTTTAATGTTTCATCAGTAACATGTAGCATAATGCCATTTTATGTTATACAACCGTTTTCCTCGTAATACTTGTCAACAAATCATACATTTAATATTGTCATCATATTGACAGCAAAAAAATGCGTCCTCCCATCCTACTTGGAACTTCCGTACATGGTTTCGAGAGAGGTCGCAGGTCAGAAACAAATACAAATGGAACGGAGTTTGACTCCAGTGAGTGAGAGGATGGGGGTTGGCGGAGGTTAGAAGCAAGCGAAATGCACAGCTATCACTGCGAGCCACAATGTCTCGCGAGTCACGTTCTCGCCACGGCTGCCCTACAGAAACGCTGTGTTAAAGCAACTGGTTAACGTGTGGAAGGTCCGAGGTTCAATCCCGACGACGACGACGCAACGGCACCTGGCCGGACGTAGTCTGCATAGGACGATAGTAATCGGTACGAAGCTCCTAGCTCTGGTTATGAAGGTAGTGTATTAAAGTATGCTATCAATTCTGCAATGCTTGGGAAAAGTGGCATAAATCAGTTTCCACAAACATTATATATTAATTTATTGACAACTTACAGAACATCTGCTCGCTTGGGAAAAGAGACATAAGTATTTCTCCCATTACAATAATTCATACAGAAGAAAATCAAATCGATACAATTCAGTGTGAAAAGAATTTTTCCCCCTCCTGTAAAATTAACTTTTTTGACTTGTGCCAATTTTCCCGAGTATTACAGAATTGTAGTGTTATATGAAGCAAATAAATTGTTTAAATTGCGCATGGTAAATTTCCTTGAACTCTTACTCAGTTTGTGTGCTCAGAAAATTAATGTCAGTGTTCTGTCAAGCGTGCAAATCATCAGGGGCAACCGTTGAAATTCGAACATTCGGTCGGATGCTCTACCTTGACGGACGCTGTCTGACTGGTCGAAAGAAAACCGGTTGTAAGTCCTATTCTATAGCTATCACAACGAACGCAGTCCCTTCAAAGTATGTCTGTCCACCACAAGTTTCGCTTGTATTAGATCTTCGATATCAGCCCTTGATAGCATATTTAGGCTACTAGCCACTCTGCTAACTGTGTGTCTGGGGGTTTCTGCGCGTCCATTCATTACGTTCCATTACGGTACACTACGCAAGCAGATGGCTTCAGGAGAATCGCGTATCAGGCTGATCAATCCTGTTGTATGTAAAAATGCGATCGAGCGTATACTCAATGCCGCACTCCACCTTATTTTCCAGTGCATTTGGTTTTGATGTTTTTTTTTTTTTCCTTGTGCCTTATGCTTCCCTTTGATACCGGTTTTCTGACTGGCTTCGGATAAACTCCAAAATAAATCCGATATGAATATCACAAATATATTTTAAATGGAAACCTCTGCGATGTACGTAGGTGGATGAGTGCTAGTCTATAAAAGGCAATGAAATAGCGACATTGTGTGTTCTCACTTCCCGCACACATTTATAATTCAATCGCACGACGGATTCCTCAATTGTCCAGAAACTGGGAGGAGTTTTGTCGCGCCAAGCTCCAACTGAGCGGAACAAATCCATCCCCAAACCCACTGCCATCTGCACGTCCTTTCTCCCGAAGCCCGTTGTAGTCCAATGTTCGGTATTCTCTTCTCAACTGTCTCTTCACTATAGTCTTATATTCTAAGAGTTTCGATTTCCTAATCTCACACACTGAGCCGTATTCCAGTCAGGAATACTACGTATTTTCAACAACGTTTCTTAAGATTTGTGGCGAACATAAGTTCTATGGTGCATGTTTCTTAAGAGTAGGCCTACTCTTTTTCATTTCTACCATTATAATTCCACTTCTGCGTCCTTATCATCGCATCATGAATTAAGCAGAATTACCCCTCAAAGATCTATAGTCCCGTCTCTCTAATTTCCGGCAGCCAATCACGTTGCAGGTCGGCTACATTTAAATGTGTGCGTCTTGTGATTCGCTGATGAAGATGTTAAGCATTTCCTAAGGCTGGAAAAATACATAATATATAATCGCCCGCCATTTTAGCTCTTTCGTTGGCGTTCCCAGAAAGCATACGAGGACGTTATTTGCCGCTCAATTATTTGCTGAATTACAATGCGTTTGATTTATTATCATAGGAGCTACGACATGATAATGTTTAGCGGTGTGGCAAATAGATCCCTCGTCTGGTAGCTCGGCAACGAAATAACAAAAATGGCGAAAGATACTACCTACCTAGACTTTATAGAGCCTTGACTTCCTATGACGTACGCAAAGAGGAGGAGTCACGCCGGGAATAACAGCGTCGCGACTTTAATTCAATAGCGAAATTAAGCAACAATTGCTACTTTCGGATTCTACATTCTTTTAAATTAGATAACATTTTTGTAGAGAGGAACCTATTAACGTACGTTAGCCTATCACTCCTTTGTACGTCCTTGAATAACTTAACACAGTTAAGAGGAGAGGATGATGAAATTTCTAATTTCTTAATTATTTCTTTAATACTTTCAATGTTTTTGGTAAGGCACAGTTAAGTAAATGAAACTTTAATTTTCGAATACTTTTGGCAATGGATTTTGAAAGGAGTCACATTAAACATAAAATCACTCACATAGTTATTTACTAAAATTGAAACAACTCTGTCACTTTTTAAAATATCCACAAAATTCTTTCACCACTTTACTCACAAAAAGAAAATATGTAAACTGTTTAGATTAGATTTTTAATATTTCATTTGGGTAACATAAAACAATCTTATGAACATTATTAATAAAATTATTATCTTATGGGCAGTGATTTGCATAATGAAAATTATTTTAACATATAGGACTACATAAAATAACAAAATTCTAATCTAGACAAAAGTTTAACTACAGTCAGCTAAAGATGTGTTCCAAATTTCTTGAACTTCCCTTCCGTAGTTCCGGAGTTATATCAATTTTTGTAAGTACCGTGTCAGAAAATCAAACTTGAGTGAAATCATTATGTAACAGCGGGCCATTTAAAGATGCTTACTAATGACCTCCAATCGTGCAAAATGGTCAATAAAATAACATACATTGTGTTATAATTGCATCAAGAACAGTTTTAGGCAATAATTTTCCTAGCTAAACTTTTTTGCCAAATTACATCATTCTCTCCTTAAACCAATTTCGCGCCATCTGAAAATATTGCCAACTTGTATAAGCTTTTCTGGTCTTTTGTAACAATTCCAGTATCTCACCACCAATTTCTTGATTCGATCGTAAAGCTGATTGTCCACAAAGAAATTTCTCTCCCAATTCAGTAAGTACTTCACAGGAGAATTTCCAATGCTTGTCGAAAAATTTATCAATATTAAAAGTATTTGTCAAAAACTGTTTATTGCTGTACGGTAACCTAAAACGAAGAACATTACGTCTGCTTTTTTTATTTAAAGCACAGTATTTACGACCAGTATTCATCTAGGTTATAGGTTAGATGGGCAGGACACATAATAGGACCCAATAGCAAGCGATTGGCACACGCATCAACAGTTTGGGATCCCAGAGTTGGAGAAAGAGGACCAGGTAGTCCAAGAACGAGATGAGTAGAAACGCTGGCAGCTTGTTGACTAGGATTACGGGGAACTGAGAAGACTGGAAGGGCTATGGTATGTAAATTGAAAGATGAATATCCTGAAAGTAGCGTGAAATAAATTACAATAAAACCGAATGCATACCAATTGGAAATATTTTGAAAACAGGAAGGATAAAGATAAGGACACAACAACGTTAACTTACTAGGCATTGGAAGTTAGAAGACTGCAGCAATTGATGAGGGTAATAAATAGTGGCATAAAGAGAAGAAAATTGCTGTGAGAATCGTAAATAGCGTTTACGGGGGTATTCTACGACTTTAAATAGCAATACATCTTATTTATAGACTATAGAACAGATTAGGTTTCATCAAGTCGGGGCAATTTAAAATTCCCAAAATAGGCATATACATGCGGAAATAAAAACATTTCATTCATTCACCAAAGAATGGGCATTATTTGAGTGCGATCCATTATTACAAACTTGTAATAAGATTTAAATTTTCTCAATGAATTTCTTAAATTTTTCGGTATGTTCCGCATTTTTAAGGTAAATATTGTTTCTTGAATATTGGTGC
Organism: Periplaneta americana; assembly: GCF_040183065.1. NCBI lineage: Eukaryota > Metazoa > Arthropoda > Insecta > Blattodea > Blattidae > Periplaneta > Periplaneta americana. Next base: position 39,757,518 of record NC_091126.1, on the reverse strand, counting down.
AGCGATAGACAAATAAATAATTTAAGTAATCTCAAAGCTAGGCACTGACAGGCTGTATTCCTGGGGATCGTGAGAGCCAGATATTACGAAAATTGCAGCTTTGTGTGGTTCCTAAAGGCATTCTTCGATAGTTCATTTACTGTTCATGAATTAGAAGGGAATAGTTGTTCCTTGATGTAAGTTTTTCAACATTACCATTTTGTAATTCTGTTATCATATACCCCAGAAGCCGACCTGGTTGGCGAGTTGGTATAGCGCTGGCCTTCTATGCCCAAGGTTGCGGGTTCGATCCCTGGCCAGGTCGATGGCATTTAAGTGTGCTTAAATGCGACAGGCTCATGTCAGTAGATGTACTGGCATGTAAAAGAACTCCTGCGGGACAAAATTCCGGCACATCCGGCGACGCTGATATAACCTCTGCAGTTGCGAGCGTCGTTAAATAAACGTAACATTTTTATACTCTAGCCCAGGCACGGGCATAATTGAGGGGAGATAAAAATGATCGAATTCGCTCCTTCCACAATATTTCGACCTATCTGCTGTGTTTATATCAACGAGTAACTACTGTACATGAACTTGGCTTTCCTTCCGCTTAGGGATATGCGAAACTAATGCGACATACTATTACATTAAACATTTCAAATCAAGTCAAATACGTAATATAGACATTCATAGGATCACTATGGCTTAACAGTCATCATAAATAACCACTTATAAACTCTAGATTGCCTATAATGTTTGGTCAGGACGCGTCTGCCTATATTAGGATGAATACCACAGTCTAGTATGTACAGTCACGAAGCTTGAGTTGTGAGGTTGCTAGGAACACTAGACTGTGCAGGTACTATTTCGCATTGTCTTTAATGAGGCGATAGTAGCGATCCTAGCGGTTAGAAACTATCTATGGATGCATATTTATTACATATTGAGCTTCGTGACTGTATATACTAGACTGTGTGAATACTATGTTTCACTTCACGAAAGTAAAGCAGGAAATTAGAGGCTGTTAGAAGTGTGCGTGCAATATTTTTCATCTGGAAAAATTGTTCGCAGACATACGTGGACTCAAATATTTCCATCATCTTAGCTACGAAATTGTGTAAATTCGGAGACTTGTCATTACGTAATAATTTTATATATATATATATATATATATATATATATATATATATATATTCAGCTTTACCCGACATTTGAATAACAGTATCGACCTCTATGACTCGCCTATGTATTTAAAATGCTATGAATTGATCGGACTGCATTTTCAATAAGGTGTTCGGGAGTAAAACATGGTAAGTTACGTTTTACAGTCTTACTAATAAACAGTGTATAGTTTTTATACGAGACTTATGCAGAGTTGAGACAGGAAACGTTACTAATAAACCGTGAATAAGCTATGGACGCATAATAATAATAATAATAATAATAATAATAATAATAATAATGTTTTATTTTCGCTGGCAGAGTTAAGGCCATAAGGCCTTCTCTTCCACTCAACCAGCCTTAATCAATACAATACATAAATTTAAATTACAAATATTTTCACTACACTTGAAAGGTTCTCCAGCAATAATCTTCACTACACATTTATTTAAATTTAGATAAATCTATAAGGTAAAGTAGTAACTTAATTTATGAGCTAATTTAATTCAATGAATTATAATTAATTTAATATTTGAGATAGCTAGTAAAATGATGAAAATTAATTTTATATAAGCTTTCTAGGACTATGTTACAGGGAGAATATATATATATATATATACATATATATATATATATATATATATATATATATATATATATATTTCCATTTCTATAATGAGAATATTAATGTAATTGCCATTAGAGGTTTTGTAAATCTATTTAGAGAAATTAAAGATAATAATAATAAGAATGGACAGATGTTAGTTTCATTATAAGTAACAAATATTAATCAGCAATTCATCTGTTAAGTAAGAATTTATGTAATTTTGACCTAAATGAAGCAATTGTCCAACAACCCCTTATATCACTCGGAAGCGAGTTCCAATTTCTAGCAACTGAAACTGTATAGGATGAAGAATATAAAGATGTCTTGTGGTAGGGTATAATGAGTAAATTGGTATAATGAGATCTTGTACTTACCTGATGATATGTGGATAAATTGACGCATAAACAGGCTGTAACTACTGTATACAATGGGAATTGCTTTGTAGTAGTTATATACACGAAATCCCTTGTTTAAGCGTTGTATATAGCGAACAAATGGCCGCCCCTCTAACAGCTGTTTGTATCGACTGTCATTTTATGATGATTGTTACCTTGTAACCACAGAATAACAAACCAAAGATCATAGAATTATTAGAATAATATTGCTGTAGCTTATACTCTTTGACCAAAATGTAGTGTGATAATCGATTAGAGCCAGTTGTACTATCGATATTTAACACGCCACACTAGAGCGCTCTACCGGATGCAATAGAGAACCTCAGATATTCTATTGCCTTTCGTAACGAAGTAATGACGAAACTATGACGTAGCTGTGTAAGTTATATTGTTATACACGACGTATGCAGTGATTATTAGTAAGGAATTTACACACGACTTATAAACGAGCTACTCATTGTATAAGTATAAGACAGTTAAACGTCTGTATATAGAGTTTTTGTTAGTAAGACCGTTAATGTTTTGAAGTTATTAGGTAGATAAACATTTATACATGCAACAGTTTGTATATTTACCAAGAAAGCAAAATCTGCATACTTCTGCCCTCTGTTGAGATGTTGGAAAACGAACTATTGCATTAGATGCAGAATGTAAGATACCTTATAATACGATACATATCTCATTTTTGACCAAAATGTCAGTTACCATGTTTGGTAAATCATTAAAATACAGACATACTATGACCTTAAATTATTTTAATTTTCATAACAAATGCTACACTACTCATGACGTGTCTAAGTAAACATTGTATGTTCTGTGTAAGCACTTACCATATAAACTAAGTTCAAATACAAAATCTACCCACAAACCAGGTTAAAAATATATCGATAGAATGTAGCCTATCTTTGATTGAGGTTCTGGCTGATATGTACGTACATCTATTATCAGGTAATACATCTCACTTGATGACATGTATCAGAGGAAGAAAAATTGTTTGTATGCATCTGAAGCCTGATTAGTGTAATATGTAGCTAGTCGGCGATGTATGTAATGGAGGCGGGAAATCAATTGGCCACCATAACCCATTATCTCCTGGCCTAGTTTCCTCATAAGTGGTGCTTTGTTGGTATCATTTGTGATGCTCAGATTTGTCTGTCTTCCGACAGTTAACAACAAAACAGCAAACCAAATTGACAAAAGTAGAGAGATGCAAGGTCACTATACTATGATTTTCCACTGTTTCAGAGGGAAGACACTTGTTTCATTTCATTTTTTTTCATTTAATTTATTATATTCCATAGATCATACATGAGCAATGAAGCTTTAAGATATTGAACAAGTCAAAAATTTTACAATTACAATTTTTACAAATTTTTAAAATTTTTACAATATTTTACATTTTTTATAGTTTTACAATTTTGTAATATTCTACAATATTTTACAATATTTTGGCGAGCTGTAGTGAGATGATGTGAGGCCCGAGGATTCGCCAAAATATTACCCGGCATTTGCCTTATGGTTAGTCGAAAGAAAAAATTTGCTGCGCATAAAAGACCGCTGTTAATCCGGAAAGCGGACAGTCGAAGGTGTATTTTACTTGTAATATCCTGTTACTTTCCCCGACAGACCGAATATTCGTTTATGCTCGACCATGCCGAAATGTAGTAATTATACACCTGGTAGTAGAACTTTAATGCACTTCATTAAAGTACACCTATTCATTATAGTTCAGTTGTTCAGCCAATAAGAAATCACCATTGTACCATTATAAAACCTCAAGTATCGATTATTCTCGAATATGCAATCGGAAGACAATTATCGAAACGTCACGGAGGCTGGAAATCCAATCTGTCGCAGAAGGTTATGTTCTGTTACTATAATAATTAGCGTTAATTGTAAATAATATTGAAATAAATTCAATTTGTCATCTAGTTTTTCAATGTCTAAATCAATTTCCAGGTTATATCAATATTAATGTTCATGTTATTCTGTAGATTATATCAAAGTAAATGACATTCGTCCCTCGGAAAAAATCAATACTTTCGCGTCTGCGCACATCTCACAATTTAGAAGATCAGTTCCGCTCTTCACTTAGATAACCATAATATGAATACTTACGAATAATTTCAAGTTAAAAATATGGTCGAGCATAAAAAGTCGTATGAAACTTTCCTATAATGGTAATTAAGACGCTCGTATGAAAATTATGAAACTCGCTTGCGCTCGTTTCATAAAAAAACATACTCGCGTCTTAATTACTAACATTATAGGCTCATTGCATAATGTACTATTATGGAAACACATCGAATACGACAAAGAGAAAAAAATAAAATTTAACGTCTGTAGTAGTTGGCTACCAGAGAGATGAATATGAGATTGGATTAATTGAAAAGTTCCTTCATTTATTAGGAATTAGATAAGAGGCAATTTATTCAATTGAAAATAAAAATCGCATATAATACGGGTATATAATAGGATGTATAATAATATGGACTGAAATTAATATATTACTGAATTATAGAAGAAAATGAAAGAGAAAGTTCAGGGCTAACATGGTGGGAACAAATAAATCAGGCGATGGAAAAGAGAGGGCCTAATAAACAGGTCGTGAATGAAAAGGGTGTATACAACCAAAGAGCGAGGGGAGACGTTGACAGCAGTTAATTACCTCGGTACTAGAAAAAGAAGAATACTGCTGCAGACGGTAAACATACTTTGGGCTTTATCACCCTCGTAATTCATGGCCATACACAGTGTGTGAATGCACGTACTGCTTACTCTATGATGATGAAGATGAGTATGACACTAACACTAATAATAATTGTACAAACGAGAACAAATGTCGGTCGTTTCTGTTAAGTCAAAATAAAGGATGAAGACACTAAGAGCGCCATACTTCTACAAACAATTCGTCCACTCTTCTTGTTTACAAATATCTCGTAAATTATTTTTATACACATTTCCTCCATTTTTTATTACGTCATCTAAAAAAAGGAGTCGACGAGAATTTCATCACAGTCTAGTATATACAGCCGCGAAGCTCAATACGTACCAAATATGCAAACATTAGATAGTTGCTGACCACTAGGATCGCTAATATCGCCTCATTACAGACAATGCAAAATAGTACCGTCTCAGTCTATTGTTTCTGGCATCCTCAAAACTCAAGCTTCGTGACTGTATATAGTAGACTGTGATTTCGTCCTCATGTTTTTGTTCGCTGAACTTGCAATCACAAATTTATTTCATTAACATATACCCTCTCTGTATTCCTCATCCTTCACTGTTGCTACCTCTCGTCAATGGAACTCTGTGCCGCCTGAAGTCAAGGGCTGCCGAACATTGAATTCTTTCAAATCCAAGTTAGAAAATTATCTTATGACGAGTTGCCAAACTAACTTACTATTATGACAAGTGTTGTATTGCATGTTTCCACGTATTCACATTTTTTTTATGTTCTAATGATATTCAACTTATTTTATATTTTTGTTTTCATATTTTCCGATAATGTGATATCTCTAATATGATAAGTTGAGCTATATATAATCTTAATTTTTCTTATTGTGTGTACTTAGAAATATTGTATTCACTGTATACTTTGTACTGCACTATTTTATTACTACTACTATTATTATTATTATTATTATTATTATTATCATCATTATTACTATTCTTTTTTATTATTATTATTATTATTATTATTATTATTATTATTATTATGAACAGGGAAAGGATTTATATGTAAATACATATTTACTTATAAAGCTAATATAATTTATATTTTGCATTATCTTTATGTTTCACAATGTGTAGGGTTGAAAAATCCTACTTTTATTTTCCATATTTTTCCATATTTTAGAGTTTAGTACATATTTTCGTTAATTTCCATATATTTTCCATATTTCATATAAAACAGTCCATATTATATTAGGTTTAACAATAAAACAAAACAAAATTCCATTAACTTTTAAAAATACATTTCAACAATAGAGATTTAAACACATGTTCAGTAATCCCTTTAACATCAGAGTTATTTGAAAATTAGCAGTCCTATCAACAATGGGAAAGTAAGTTACAAAACTGTATTAATTTAATTTAAAATTTTTAACAGACTTCAGTTGTGCAGCTCAACAGTTAAATGCCAGTCAGAGTACACATAGGTTCAGTTTTGTAAATCATACTATAAAGACGGTAAATATGCCAAAAGTACGTCATTCAGTCAATTTAAAATCAAAACTAACAAGTTACATTTCAGAATTTAAAGAAGATGGTTTATCAACTGACAATAAAATATTATTTTGTAATTTGTGTCAGTGTGCAGTATCATCTACACAAAAGTTCCTGGTGCAACAACACATTACAACTAGTAAACATCAGGCCAACAAACAACTAAATTCCAAGCAGAGACAATTGTTTTTAACACAACCAACAACATCGAATGTAAGATCTGAGTTTAACATCGACCTGTGCCGTTCTCTCATCTCTGCTGATATTCCTCTCTACAAACTAAAGAATAAGGTCTTCAGGGAATTCCTTGAAAAATATACTCAACATACAATCCCGGATGAGTCAACACTTAGGAAGACGTATGCTCCATCCATCTACGATGAGACAATACAGAAGATAAGAGATGAAATTAAAGATAGTTCAATTTGGGTTTCCATTGATGAGACTCCCGACAAAGAAGGTAGACTTGTTGGTAATGTAGTTATCGGTTTGTTAAGTGAACAATATTCTGAACGAATTCTTTTACATTGTGATGTTCTAGAAAAGTGCAATAACAAAACTATAGTTAAACTGTTCAACGAAGCTATGGGTATCCTGTGGCCAAAGGGTATTATGTACGATAATGTGTTATTCTTTATTAGCGATGCTGCCCCTTATATGGTCAAAGCTGGACAAGCATTATCTGTTGTATATCCTAAATTGACTCATTTTACTTGTGTGGCGCATGCATTTCATCGTGTGGCAGAAGTGGTCAGAGACAATTTCCCTAAAGTAGATTTGTTGATTTCATCAGTGAAAAAAGTATTTCTCAAAGCTCCCAGTAGAGTTAACGTGTTGAAAGAAATGTACCCTGAAATTCCATTGCCACCAAAGCCAATTTTAACTAGATGGGGTACATGGCTAGAAGCAGTTGAATATTATGCCGAACATATAGACTCTATTAACAATGTTCTCCTTGCATTGGACTCTGAAGATGCAGTCTCAATTGATACTGCGAAAACAGTTACCTGTGACATAAGTGTGAAGAATGACTTAGCTCACATTCAGCATACATTTTCATGCATCATAAAAACGCTCAAAAGTCTCCAAAATAGGCACCTTTCACTATCTGAAAGTTTTGAAATTATAAATAGTACTGTGGAACAACTGAATCGTGGTAGAGGTAAAGTTGCAGATGCAGTAAGAGCTAAGGTGGACACTGTACTTTCAAAAAACCCTGGATATGAAGAACTACAAAAGGTTGTTGCTGTGATGAGTGGTGAATCAACAGTGAAGATTAACTTGGACTTATCCCCAGCAGACATTGTGAAATTGAATTATGTACCAGTTACTTCTTGTGACGTCGAACGCTCTTTTAGTCAGTATAAATCTATCCTCAGAGACAATAGAAGAAGATTCACTTTTCAGCACTTGAAAGAAATGTTTGTAACCTATTGTTATGGTAACAGACAATAAAAATTGTGTTTTGTTGAAACTACATTGGAAGATAAGGTACGTCCATTATATTTTTTGTTTAGTTTGATTAAAATGTACCAATATTTAACGTACATAGTCATTTTTTTATAATTTTAAGTCCATATTTAATTCCATATTTTGGTAAAAATCCATATTTAATTCCATATTTTGGTAAAAATAACTACATATATATTTACATATTTCATATATTTTTAGTCCATATAAATCCGTTCCCTGATTATGAATAATTGACTTTTTTGTATGCCTCATTTATTTTGACCTGCTGTTCACATATTATTATGCTTTTTTCTTTCTTTCTGTATGTTATATATTATGTCTGATTTCTTCTTATTTGTTGTTTATATTTTTTATTATTATTATTATTATTATTATTATTATTATTATTATTATTATTATTATTATTATTATCTTATTCAGTTTTGTGTGTAAAATTGTAGTGCAATTTGAAAATTTGTAGTGTTTTTGTAACGCAGTCTTTACTCCTGGTTGAGTGTTAGAGAAGGCCGTATGGCCTTAACTCTGCCAGGTTAAATAAATCATTATTATTATTATTATTATTATTATTATTATTATAATTCGTCCAGATCATGGCTAAAGCGAAATCACTGCTTAAAATTCTTTAGGCCTACTTCTTTACGTAAGATAGCGTCATACAAAGAACATAACGAGTACCAATTTTTAATGCAGATGCATTCCGATGAAAAATATTAGGTAAGAATTTTATCTATGAAATTCTTCATGAATCATCACAAAATCGCTATTACTTGGAATTTACTACAATGTCTGAGATATAGAGCTTTCGTAGTCTAGGAAATACCATCGGTTATATATATATATATATATATATATATATATATATATATATATATATATATATATATATATATATAAAGACACACACACAGGGTGTATCACGAGGTTTTCCCCGGTTCATGGAAATGATTCCTTGTGTTATTTAGAACAAAAAATGTAAATACAGTAATGTGGTGGCATTTATAATTAAGGAGTTACAATAGATTTTCGAAACACGCGATAGTGTATGTAGCGCTAGACATATTTGCGCAGAACTAACGATGTGTTGAGGGAACATTTAACGTTTCACATTTCAAGATATGGAGAATTCTTCACGAGAACGGACTGTATCCTTTTCATGTGGAAAAAGTGCAGTTTGCTTGCCAGATCCCCAGATTTAACACCCTAGATTACTGCATCTGGGGGTGGATGAAAGAATCATCTACCAGATTAGGGTGTAAACACGAGAAGAGTTGATTCAACGCATTCTCGATGCCGCAGCGACAATAAGGAACGAACATGTGAAGTTACGAAATGCTACATGCGCGGTTCACATCCGTGCGAATATTTGCCTTCAGATGCAGGGAGGAAATTTTGAACATTTGCTTTAAATCCACTCTACATGCAAGAGACTGGTACAAAATGAAGCACTTGTTTGTATTCTAACTATGATTTCCATTTTTGTCAGTGACATCCTCAAATAAAAAAGTTTTTGTTGTTTTTTTCAAATTGTCGTAACTCCTTAATTATGAATGTCGCCCCATTACTGTATTTACATTTTTTGCTCCAAATAACATCAGGAATAACCTCAATAAACCGGGGGAAAACCTCGTGATACACTCTGTGTATGTATATATATATAACAAATCTAAAATAACATAAGTAAATAATATAGCTATTATAACTAAGCAATGCACCATATATAAAACCTTATATTGCTTACCTAAATATACTTGCATAGTTTATTTGTATTTCCAATAGCCGAATAAATCGAATAGATTTAGTTCTGTTATTAAATACCTTAGAAAATACGCAAATAAACTTTTAAAATTATATTACACAATGATAGATATATCCGCTAAGAAGACGCCTACATACTCAACGGTATTTCCTAAACTTTGAATGACCTTAAAGCTGAGAATGCAGGAACGCACAGTAAGCAATCTGAGAAAAGATGTGTTTGGGGTTCTACGCCATATTCAAGAAAATGTTTAGGCCTATATCTGCCTAATACTGTAGGCCTATATTTGATAAAGCAAAACCGTAGATATCTACTTGAGTCTCAGCTACGGAATAAAGGTAATTCATATTTTGAGCCAGAACATGCATATAGGCCTATCATAGATCTCATAACTATACAGTTCAATGGAATATGAGAAGTGTATGCAATTCGTTGTTTGCTGGTGTATTCTATTCTCAAGATGTTTTCTTTGTAGGTTATTTTACGACGCTGTATCAACATCTCAGGTTATTTGGCGTCTGAATGAAATGAAGGTGATAATGCCTGTGAAATGAGTCCGGGGTCCAGCACCGATAGTTACCCAGCATTTGTTCATATTGGGTTGAGATAAACCCCGGAAAAACCTTCAACCAGGTAACTTGCCCCGCGAGGGATTCGAACCCGAGCCACCTGGTTTCGCGACCAGAAGCGCTAGCCGTTACTCCACAAGTGTGGATTTCTCAAGATGTTGCTTTAAAATAGAAAACGATGTAATTTGAGGCCATTACGAAGCTTTAATATAACTGAAGAATAATTTCTCTGGGTGACTAAATAAATATTTATGATTACAAAATGAATTGGAAAAGTGAAAAATGGACTGAAAGTATAAGTATGAAAAAGTGGATAATGATTTAAAGCTGACGACATACGGTATGTAATTTGGTGAAATGCATGTGGCCTTGTCATATGGGAATAATGTAGAACTCGGGACTTAGAGACTAGAAATCGCGAACCTAACTGCATATACAGGGTGTTAAAAATAACGTTTACGTTTCAGGGATGATGAAGGAGGTAAAAACAAACATCTTTCGTAAGTGACAAAACTTTTACAGAAGTGCCGTTTATTGTGTGCGTAAGTGTTAGTGTAATCCATAAGGAACGAGACCAATTGTCGTTTTAGAGGTGGTGTTCAAACTGCCGTCCATTGAAGGCATTGCACAACTGGTACCTTCGCACTATGGAGTGTCTGCAACGCTCAAAAAGGCCAATGTTGTCTCTAATAACATGTTCAGCTTCAACAACGCGAGCAACTAAGTCTTCTGCCGTATCAGTCGGTGTCTCGTACACAAGACGTTTCATGTCTCCCAAAAAAAAAAAAAGGAATCGGTGGGTTAGGTCCGGTGATCGAGGTGGCCACGGTACCGGCCCACCCCTGCCAATCCAACGATCCGGGAATGTAGCATTTAAGTGGTTCCTGACACGACGATCAAAGTGTGGAGGGGCATCGTCATGCTGAAACCATATTCGTTCTCTGATGTTCAATGAGATATTTTCTAAAATTTCTGGCAGGACGTCGCGTAGAAAAACAAAATAATTACCACCACGGAGAGTGTTAGGGATCCTTTTAACTTGTTGCAGGCACAGCTGTATAAACAGAACTAACCCGTGTGTGTTGTGACGGAAGTCAAGCCATCTACCCTTCAGGCCGTCTTGCGGCAAAACGGCGTATCTGCTAAAGTTTTGTCACTTAAAAAAGATGTTTGTTTTTACCTACTCTATCATCCCTGAAGCGTTGTAAACGTTATTTTTAACACCCTGTAGAAAACATACGATCATTTTCGCTAAAGTATTTGATATCTTTTTCACACATACTGTAATATTATAGGACAAACCTTACCTTAGTCAAGTAAAACTTTCAAGAATAGGTACAAATCTTTGATACTGATCAGGTAATGTAACTAATGCCATGGAAACCCATTGTACACTTATGATTTTCTCTTATTACTTCATTCACACTCGATCCCGAATTATACTACATCACTGTATTTAAAGATCTATTATAATCATTGCAAGAGGTCACAATCACTGCTTGACTATTTCTCACAAGGACACCGGAGTTCGATTCCCGATGCATTTATTTTTTATTTATTAGGCCTACGGAAAATGCGGCGAATTATTTGGTTTCCCATTCCGGTACCAAAATAAGAAGACAACATGGAATATTCATGTAGTTAAGAAAACCAAGTTTAATTAATAATTACCTCTCATACGGAAAGAAGTGTGCTTTGGACGTTCAAAAATAGTCACATGAAAAATATGAGTACTTAAAAGAGACAACAAACAAACGTTTAATTGGACTTTTATGCACTAAAAAGAGAGTTATTTCAATCAGCAGAACTCATGGCGTACAAACAAATAAAGCTCATTAAAAGCCCGAGGAAAGAAAAGCGCATTGAAGGAGATGATGTGACGACGAGAGTGAAATACGAGGCAATGCTTTGAGAAAAAATAAATGAAACTATATATGGTCAAATTTTTAATTTCACTCACCTCCGATCTGCCAGGACCAGATCGACTGGAAATGCCATGGAATTCAATTCATTTAATTGTTTTATTTGGGACAAGCCTTAAGGGTTCTACCATTATTATATTGTGCCTCCATAGTTGTCAATTATTATTAATACCAAAGGTTCTGAAACAGCATCTAATTGTTCTCACACGAAACCTACACAAGCATTTCATGGAACACAAAACTTCAAGAGCTCTACCATTATTTTATCATGTGTGCATAATCTTTAATTATTATACCATAGGTGTTAAAATAGCATCAATCGTTTTCACACGAAACCTACGCAAACGTTTCATGGAGTATATAACTTTAAGGGCTCTATTATTATTTATATCATATATGCATAATTGTATTTGTTAATACCGTACCTACTGAAAGAGAATCCAATATTATTCTCACGAGATACCTACGCAATTGTTCTATTGAACATAAAAACTTGAAGGGCTTTCTCCTTATTTTTATCGTGTCTGCATAGGTTTTATTTGTAATACCATATCTACTGAAAGATCATCCAATTATTCTCATGACAAACCTACGCAATTGTTCTATTGAGAATAAAAACTTCAAGGGCTTTCTCCTTATTTTTATCGTGTCTGCGTAAGTTTTATTTGTAACACCATATCTACTGAAAGATAATCCAATTATTCTCACGAGAAAACTACGTAATTGTATTATTGAACATAAAAACTTGAAGGGCTTTCTCGTTATTTTTATCGTGTCTGCATAAGTTTTATTTGTAATACCATATCTACTGAAAGATCATCCAATTATTCTCACCAGAAACCTACGCAATTGTTCTACTGAACATAAAAAACTTGAAAGGCTTTCTCCTTATTTTTATTGTGTCTGCATAAGTTTTATTTATAATACCATATCTACTGAAAGATCATCCAATTATTCTCATGAGAAACCTACGAAATGTATATTGAAGCAGGAAACATCAAGGTCTCTGTTTTAATTTTTATCTTGTCTGCATCATTATTTATTTATACTATATCTACTGAAAAATCATCCATTATTATCACGAGAAACCTATGCAAATATTTATTGAAGCATAAAACTTCCAGGGCTGTCATTATTTTTATCATTTCAGTAAATTGTTATTTATTCATACTGTATCTACTGAAAAATCATACAATTATTCTCACGAGAAACCTACGAAAATATTTATTGAAACATAAAAAATTCAGGGCTCTATTATTATTTTTTATTATATCTGCAAAGTTGTTATTTAGTTATACCATATCTACTGAAATATTATCCAATTATTCTCACAATAAACCTACACAAATATTTATTGAAGCATAAAACATCAAGGACTCTGTTACTTTTAATCATTTCAGCAAATTGTTATTTATTCATACCATATCTACTGAAAAATCATACAATTATTCTCACGAGAAACCTACGAAAATATTTATTGAAGCATAAAACATTCAGGGCTCTATTATTGTTTTTATCATGTCTGCAAAGTTATTTATTTATACCATATCTACTGAAAGATTATCCAATTATTCTCACAATAAACCTACGGAAATGTTTATTGAAGCATAAAATATCCAGGGCTCTGAAATTATTTTATTGTCTGTGCTTAATTTTCTGTTATTTATATCATATGTGCTGAAGCAGCATTCAATTGTTCTCACACGAGCATAAAACTTAAAAGGTTCTGCCATGATTTTACCATGCCTGCATAATTATTAATTATTAATATCATAGCAGCTGAAACAATATCCAATAATAATTATTCTCATACGAAACCTACGCAAACGTTTCTTAGCTTTGACACCGAGTTTATAAGAGTAGTTTCATGATGAGGACGATGAGATGGTCATTACTGATGTCGAGATTCAAGATCAGGTTAGCCACTGATTTTGTACCAATTTTTGTCTTCGTGTGAATAGAGTGTCACTTGAAATTCGCGGTGGAGAAAATCGATTTTGGGACAGATGTCCAAGATACGCATTCATATTCCATACTTTCCTCCAAACTTTAATCATTCTTATGACTGGAATAAGAAACAAGGGAAATTATTGCACCATATTTATATATCTTCTTCCTCTTCTTCCTCATGGAATTAGGCCTTTGACCTGTTTCCACATCAAGAGATTGTATCTTTTCATCTTGTAATTGGACGTCCTACTTTCCACTTGCATTTAGGTTGATATTGAAGTGTCAGCTGTGGAAATCTATTATGTGGCATCCTTTCAATATGTTCTAACCAGTTAGTTTTTATTTGGTTTATTCTGTCATTTACGTTGTATATATTTGTGTTCTTATGTCTTCATTATGTTTTTTGTCTAAAAGTGTATAACCCGCTACGGAACGCAAGAACTTCATTTCAGCTGTCTTTATTTTTCTTCTGTCTGATCTATTAAGTGTCCAGTTCTCACAGCATACGTTAACATAGGTACTGACATTGTTTTGTAAAATTTTGGTTGAGTGGTTTTTAATATTTTATTTTTTTTAATGTTCTTCTCATTGTTCCACACATATTATAGATATCTAAGGTACACGTACCAAATAACGCCACCTTAACACTTCAGTCACTTTTACTCTGGAAATAAGTTATGTACAAACACGAAAATTATGAAATAGAAACTGTAATTTTATCTTTACAAAATAGCACCATGAAAATGGATATATTATATACCGAACAAGAATTAGAATTCAAATAGGAAAACTTTGTAAACTGGCGTTATTAGGAACAGGTTGTCCAATGCCACCTATTTTCTAGTAACTTATACACTTAAAATTGTTAGTGAATTATTTTTCCTAAGCAACACAAATTGAACTAAGCGACTAAATTTGAGTTTCTGTTAATAAAAGATACAAAATCACTCAATACTAATGAAAGATTCTTGTTCTGAAACTGAAACACCAGATGGATTATGAAAATATGTTTTCCAGTGACTCCTTACTTAAAAAAAAAGAGAGAGACAATGTGACACAGTACAAAAGTTATTAAACACAAAAGCATTTACCTTAGTTTAATATGAATGTTTTCCAATAAGTAAAACAAAAAAATTAAGTTATGTAAAATAAAAAAAAAATTAAGAGTTCGATAAGCAATTGAACCAATATCATCACTGCACATTCTGAACATTTGTAAGTTGAAAGCTTAGTGATTTTCCTGACGTTTCCACACTGATACTGTACTGTCAGCCTTAGTACCAACATAACCTAAAATTTTGTCTGTAGACCTTTAACGCCACATGGCGTTAAAGCGCTACTGAGTACTTGATAACATGACATGCCTGTTTCTCTAGCAATTTCAAATTTTATAGATAGCAAATACTCTCTATACATAGAAGAATGTTTAAAGATCACGAAAATATATAGTTTAATATAGTTATTATTTGCTTAACACACAAAATAAAATATTGCCTCTTACCTTGATATAAGAACAGCCATTCACTATTAACACACAACAGGAAAATGATGGAATATAATGTCACTCGTAAATGTCAGCGGACAGCTAGTAACTCATTTCATCACTAGATTGCAAGCGAATGCAGGCTACAATAGTGCACTACCGAAAACTTGTGTCGTTAACAAATTTTAATAGGGTGGCGTTAAAGGTATACATGGCGTTATTTGGCTCAGGGACCTTATTATTATTATTATTATTATTATTATTATTATTATTAGTATTATCATTATTATTATTAATCATTCTTATGACTGGAATAAGAAACAAGGGGAATTATTGCACCAAATTTATATATATCTATGACGGTAATTATAATTATTCCAAGATGTTCCTAAGGAAAATTTTCGACAGAGCACGTAGCCGCAGAAATCCCTGGAATAGGCGCCGATTCCTGAATCTCCAGGTATCATGTAAGCGAATGTCACTGCGTAACAGATACAATTACAATACTTTTGATTATTCGTTTTATAGTCAAGTAACCTCAAATTGCGTACCGCATCTCACATAACACAGGGAGTGGTACATGTAGTGCTTAAAATAATTAAGCACAATGCAGCTGAAATGTTTCATTTGTGGCCAGCTGGAGTATTCCATATTCATACGATTGTGCATTGTGTCCAAACGATCGTAATGCGTGCTGATTTCATTGTTATGCAAGTCGATATGCGAGGAAGCATGACATGATAATGAATAGATTCCTGTCCTGTCGTTATTGGAAATGTTTGTACAGACAGGCAATGGATGTTAAAACATTCTTTCGCTAATAGATATCGACAATTCATTAGCATGTGTACAGTCAAGCATATCGCTACGAATAACACTATCATTTCACAATGTGTCGAATGTTCATCATGAAGGCGAAGGCGGTAGGAGGCGTCCGTCAAGCCCGTGGGCGTAGCGTCGGTTGCAGACAGACTGCAACATGGCAATACCTTGCATATTGGTCTCGGTTACGAAATAAGTGGACCAGGTTCTATGACTCGCAAGAAGCTGATATCATAGGATCTGCATGTGCTCCTGGATATTATTTGTCTGGTGTTTTATTCTGTTCTGACTAGAGCTGTAAAGCTGTGGTAAACTATCACAGAATACGAAATTGGAGTATAGAATACGACAGTTTTCCTAGAAGCATTCGTTAAAAAAATTCAAGCTTATATACACCAAGGTTGCGTATACTATAGGCCAGGCATGTCAGAAATCAGACTCTAAATGTGCAGTTATGTGCGCGGATCGCCGGTCTGTGCAGGTTGCATCAATCAAGCTTTGCTCTTACCCGTTCTTAGCTGGAGGGGTGTACAGTAATCTATTCTGCGCTTCTAGGGTTGGATTAAATAGACATTTGGACATTATTAACATAGTTAGCAGAACGAAAAAAAAACACAGTTATTATCAGTGTCTATATTTGACAAGTGTAATACAAGAAACTTTAGGCTTACTCAGTTATACTTCAAAAAGTAGTGGTTTGTAAAGCATAATTTATTAATATGATTTTTATAATAATAATTTATTTAATCTGACAGGATTAAGGGCATAAGGCCTTCTCTTCCATCCTACCAGATAGCACATATAAATACAAAAAAGAAATACAAACACTGATGAAAATGATACAAATTAAGTTTTTTTTTTTTTTTTAATTTTGACCGGCCAGAGGCCGTTTTCCAAAGTTATCTATTTTTGTTTACTGTTTGTTTTTACCTTTGGTTCCTTTGTTTTTTACTTATACTAATACAATCACAACACCCATGCCCGAGGCGGGACTCGAACCCACAACCCTTCGGACCAAGCGATAGGAACATGCCGTGCCCTACCGCTTGAGCCATCCGGGCCGGCATTGTTAAAGCCCTGTAGAGGGTCAACAGAGTCAAATGTACATTATAGTGCTCTCATCGAGCTAATACAACGAAACGAAAGAAAACAGAGATAGCAATGATGATATTGATAACTGACAATAATAATAATAGTATCAATAATAATAATAATAATAATAAATACATTGCATATTAATTTTCAATTTTACAACAGCATAGTTACAATATTTACTATATGTCATGGGTTAAGGTGAAGTTGCGCAACCTGACATGTGTTCAACAAACAATTCCACGAACTAGAATGTGATATACAGTATTTGAAGAAAAAAAAATTGCAGTAATTTCGAAACAACAAGAAACGAACAAGTATTTCATTTTACGTAGTGGGTACTAATTATTTTAAAGTAATAGAACCTACTGTCTCATTGTTCATCAAGCATTATTATTTACTGTGACAATTGGTGCACAAATGTTGAAGAAAATATACTCCCAATTAATTACATGCAGTAGGACATTGTGAAGTTTTTATACTGAAATCATTTCTTTGCTGTATGTCAATATAAATTAATATTAATACTAATATATATAATATATATAATATATATAAATTAAGCTTAGAATTTAAATTCACATATAGTTTATTTGAAAACGTTGAGAGCAAGTATCGAAAAGTTGGGAGCGTTACTCAAAGAAATTAAAAATGTAGTTCACAAGCTGTGAAACGACGATATTGTCTTTATGTCAGATTTAAAGATTTATTAATATAAGTATATTGAATTAATATTGTGAAGTGAGGTGAACAATTTGCCATTATATATTTTTCCAGAAAATTTTTCCGTCTTGCAAATAGTTGTTTTCTTCTCTCCTTACAACCTCAAGAGCCTCACATATATTCCTCACTATATTCTCATCACTTACCAGTTTATGAAATGAAAGTCGTAAGTCGTCTAACCTTTAAGGGCTGTGTTAGTACAGACTCCAAAACAACGCCATTGTCAAGTACGTTAGAAATAAACGCTGACAATATCATATTTTGAGAATGTTACTAATCTGATATAAATTGTCACCTCACAACACTATTACTTCCACATAGGCTGATGAAAGCCTTTCATTTTAAAATAATTATTATTGTTGGCTGAGTAAAACATTATAACAATTACGTTATATGATTCGTAATTTCTTTTCTCCGTTATCTGTGAACTCCTCAATTTATTTATCACAACTCATTCACAGACACAGCCAAATCGGCACTCGTACTGAAACTGTGTTACTGAAACAAAAGCTCCTGCAGGTATTGTATAGCCCTGTCGCGTTCCCCTCCAAGGCGATTCACTCCCTCCAGGTAGGGGAATAGGGAGTGCACATCGCACAGGGACAGTTGCACAATGTGAGCTACTGCACAATGTGCAGGGTTTTGACATGCCTGCTATAGACGATGTTATCTATCAATACTATTAAAAACGACTACATAATACCCAGATTCTATAACATATAGCTGCATCATCTTGCGATCAGTAGTCCTGAAAAAGTCATGAGATGCCGGGTTCAATCATCTTCTCAGGCATGGAAATTTGTTCTTAAAGAAAATAACACTTTCGCTAGAAGATTTCTCTGTGACATGATGTTTCTAGAACTCGTAAAGTTCCGTAAAATACCTCAATCATTGCATATTAAGAGATTCTTGAGGAAAAGCATATTAGTATTCGCTTATTAGAAATGAATTTTTGTGGTACCGTCAAATTGCTTGATATCGGACATTAGTAATTTTTGTGTTTCAGTGTTGGTAGCAGCCTGCTGCTTGATGTAAATTTACTGCGCTTTTGTAGGGTGATTGTTGAATTAATTATCTTTGATGTGAAAACATTTTCTTATTATTTCGTGTCACAGAATATCCATTTATGAGGAGGCAAAACAAAATCATAAAAAAAACGATATTATTTTTATATTGCAAAGGAAGAACATAATCCAGCATGCTTGCAGTATATTGCTGATTCCTTGTAAATGACAGTCCTGGGTCTAGCTATAAACAGAAGTCATCCAGAAAATCCTTTTAAATTCGTTCAAATTGCTAGATTTTTCTTATTATACGCATGAAATATTTTAATTGTATGTTGTGTTTTAAACTATGTAACAACATTTTTGTATCCAGCACACATTTTTCAGGTATTACGAGACATTTTGAATCCCTAGTGTTTTGTAATTTTACCAGCAGTAGTGAAAAATAAAAAACAAATAGTTTTTTCTTAAAAATTCAATTCATTTTCCCCAGAAAATTGTACGTGATAGCGCAATTTCGATTTTAAATTCAGATTTAGAGCATACATATTAGTAATATTCAGCTATCTTTATTTCGGAGCAAGACAAAAAGTAAAAATTTGTTGTTCAGTGTTATTGAAGACAGATGAATAATCAAAATTAAGTCAATTGTGTGTCATTCAATTCAGCGTTGTTTTGAGATTCAGTAATAAAATTTAAGTATTGCAATCAGTTTAAAAATAAAGTGAAAATGTTTGTATGATATTTGATAAATTTTATTTTATTTTTTTAAGTGTTACTAGCATTATATTGTACTAATTTTTATTGTATTTATCTGATGCATGTAACTTATAAGATAAAACATTGTAATAAATATAAATAGATCATTTTCTTAATTAATAACAGTGCATATCTCCAATAAATGATTTCTTAGCATAGCCACAGATACACTTGATTGTACTTGTCACTATCTCTTGCACAAAATGGGAGATCTATAACTGAAACTTGATTAATATATTTCAGTATTATTTGTATTTATCCTGGTAATAATGAACAGTTTGACTCGTAGACATTTTGTTTTTGCAGCATTAACGTCCCATGATTGTACGAGAAGATTCGAAGAGAACGGCAGTTACGTAGACTTTCGGCTCCCCCCCCCTGCTACCATTAATGCATAACACAATGTCAATACGGCGGTTGCTGTCGTCTGCGATACAACGAACTTTTCTGTTGATTTTCGAGTTCGTCATTTTTTTCCGGTTATTATATGCTTATTTAAGTTGTGTTAACTCCCGATAGTGGTTTTATATTTTATTTTTTCCGTCTTAGTATTTATTTTATTATTGAAAATATTTTTGTTTTATTATTATTATTATTGTTATTATTATTATTATTATTATTATTATTAATTAATTATTTTGTGTTACTATCTTTGTATCATCTCCGTCACGATTATTCTATTATTATTATTATTATTATTATTATTATTGTTACTATTATTTCTGTCATCAGCATTATTATTTGATCTCTGTAAAATTTATGTAGACTACTGGACTGTACCCAAGCACGAGCATATGCTCATTTCGGGTATCTATTCATATGTATTCATTTCAAATGTAAACTGTAAATAAATTTGAATCTGAATTTGAATTTGATTTGAGATATTGTCAAATGTGTCAGTGCATGTTTCGCCATAATTTTTATATGCGTTCATAGCCCATCGCCCTTAACCGAAGAGAAAAAATATTTCGACTCATATACATGAATTCATATTCTTTTCTGATTTCTGCTACCAATTTTATAATGATTTCTCCCTAAAGTATCCTATTTTCGTAATCTACCAAAGTTACCCTGCCAGTATTGTAGAAAACCGCAACTCTAGTCCTGACCACACAACCAGAGAACTCTGCTCGAGAATGTCTAGTGTGTTCCAGAAATACTCACAAGGGTGTGGACGGCATAATTCTTAATGAATAACGATGACTGAGCGTTAATGAGGAGAGACTGCATATGCGTATTTCCAAGTGTGTATGGAACGACAAAGAATAGCTCGAGTTTGCGAGACTTGAGGACAAGCTGTGTGAAGCTAGTACAAGCAAACATCGTTCGCATTAATTTTACTGTTAAATCTGAAATAATATACATTTCATTGAATGCAAAGATATGCATAAATAACTAAAAAAAATCGCTTTTGTATCTCATTTGACGAATTATATAAGGAAACTATTGGGTGCTTCAAAATGATTGATAACGAGATTTTAGCGAAAACACGGTCTTTAAACATTCCTGATACTGAAAAAGTTTTAGGTTTATTATATCTTTACAGCAGTCCACCGTTGTGGCTGAGGGGTTAGCGAGTCTAACTCCGAAACCAGCGGTCTCGGGGTCGATTCGCGGTTTAGACGAGTTGCCTGGGTGAGGTTTTTTCGGGCTTTTTCCCCTCACTCGTATGGATGAACTTTATCAGGCGATTGGAACCCCACTCATCTTCGCTACTTCCTTCCTTCCCCCATCATCCTTTCCTCATCATTACGTTTCTGGTTTTTCAAATCACTCTACAGGCGGCCTCCCGAATCTACTGGCTCTCTCAACCGGCCTCCGTGGATTGCAGCTAAACGACGTTGGATGGCTTCTGCAACGAGCACCCGAGGCGGACTTCCTCGGGGGAGGAGTTTCGCCTCGGAACGACAGGGGGGCCTTGGGGGAAGTTGCCGAAGCAGGAATGGTATATGGATTTCTGTTGGCTGTAGGGACCGGTCGTTAGGGTGTCATGTGGTTGGGTTGGTGCGCGTAGGGGATCTATAGCACGCAATTCATTCCGTATCGAGGGTTAGCGCAATAGATCTCCACAGATCGCAGTGCTGGACCATCCGTGCCCCCTCACTTAAATTCCATTCCATATCTTTACAGCAAGTTATCGTAAACTATTTATATCATTTAGTTCATACTCAATACCTACGAGTCTACTTCATCTCAGAATTGTACAGGGTGATTCACGAGGATTTACTGTCCCTTACGACGCTTATTTCTGAAGACATTCTGAGCAAAAAAGTCATATAAACATGTGTTCTATTCTCAATATTTTCAGAGTTACACTAATTTGAAATCGTTAATAAAGTACAGTACATTTTCTTTTTTTTAGTTTTAAGGGTAAAAAATATTACAAATAGAGAATGAACTACTCAGAATTAGCTAGTATTCTGACACTAAAATTGTGTTGTTAATTGCTTTGTACAGAATTTGTTTTTTTTTTTCAATTTTTAACTAAAAATTACATTATTCTTGCGCACTTATCACAAAAATTGTTACAAATTATACGACTTTAGGAACTTGATTCTTTACAGTTTAATTATGCATCCTAATATACAGTCTTAAAGAATTTACAAGAGTGGTGTCATTTATAACAATTATGTTGGATGCGTAAGAAAATGTTGTAGTTAAAAATCGAAAAAAAAAAATCTGTACGAAGCAACTATGGAATGCACAACACATTTCTAGGTTCAGATATTAGCCAATTAAAGAAATGATACTCCTGAATAGTTCATTCTTTATCTGTAATATTATTTTACCCCTAAAACTCAAGAATAATGGTATTTTACAAACAACTTCAAATTAGTGTAATTCTCAAAATATTGAGATTAAAAAATACACCAGTAACTACATTTCCATGAAAATGTGGAGTTATATCATTTAAGTTCTCATGTTCTCATATGAAATTAAACTTAATAATATGAAGAGTTTAAATTGTACATACGTATATTTTATGCGGATAATCTTCTAATTATAATACATAATACAGACAATAACCTGTAAATATTAGTACCTTAACTCAACCAGATTGTTAAATAATATAGTTGAAATATTTACACGAAACGAAAAGCATGATTTCATAGGACACAATCCAGTACGACTGAACATTTTTATTGTCGGATTGTAAGAGGAGTATAAAGTATAAATATGCACTTCTGAACCGGGAGTCGAACGTAGGAAAAACCAGTTCTACATTTTTCAATCGGGTGTCAAAAACAGGACAAATATAAAGCAAGAAAAAATATGTTTTGAACGAGAGTCGAACACAGAACAAATATAAATCTAGAAATAAATATGTTCTTTTAACCGGAAGTCGATTACAGGACAAGTATTAAGCAATATATACATATACATCTCTCAATCGGGAGTCCAATATATGTGTATATGTGTATTTATTCACACTGCAAATGGGTATATATCAGGTGGCAGAGGTAACTAATTACACTCAATAATGACAATTAATAATAAGCACAACTAATAAAACATTAATAATTAATAACAATAATTAATAATAATAATAATAATAATAATAATAATAATAATAATAACAAGGAGCATCCTAAATTGAATGAAGCACGATCACTTAAAATAACATATTTTAAAGTAAATCTAATTTGTATCTTAACTCTAAGTTCGAACTAAATCCCACGAGTGAAAAGGAATATCTGAAGCAAAAAGTAAATATAAATTTTTCAACCGAAAGTCGAAAGCAAGACAAATGTTAAAAGAGAAATAGTCAGTGTGTATAGAAGAAATAATATGCATTTTTCAATCAGGAGTTGAACACAGGATAAATACAAACTGAGAAATACTAAAATGTGTAGGGAATAAAATAGGCCTATTAAGCTTTCAATCCGTGAGTCAAACAATAGACAAAATACAAATCGAGTAAAGTCATTGCCTTTGGATGTAAATATATACCGTATATAATTTTTAATCAGGAGTGGTACGAGAAAGAAATAAAAATCGAAAAATTGTCATAAAGGTTCGATTTTCGACACGAGTATAAGGTTTGTGAAACTAGGCGGAGCAGAGTTTCACGAACATGCGAGAGTCAAAAAGATAAGTTTAAGAATGCATTTTCTAAGATAGCACAGACTTATATATATATATATATATATATATATATATATATATATATATATTTTACTTGGAGTGGTTATAACATCATAATTTCACGGCCGTCAAAACTCAGAACCATTTAAGAAATAAGCATTGATGGAATTACAGCCTGTTTCATTCATAATCACGATTTCATGGCCGTCTAAACCATCCATATAATCAACAAAATTGTTAGGAAAAATGAATGCAAAAGATTGTTGCGATGAGAACTATACATGTAATTTCAGTATAATATGGCTAAAGAGTAAATAAGTATGAATATTACATTTGTTACTTATTTGTGTTTCGTGTAATATTACATCACGGAAGGTCTATGCAATGCATTAATTTCCTATTAAATGAAGTTTGTGTATTGAATATTGTATTTTTTTGGCAGTGCTTGAAATGAATGCGTGTTATTATTCGGTTGAGAAGCTTTTGTCATCTAGTCTGCTCTCAAAAAATCTGAAAGTTAGAATTTATAAAACAGTTACATTACCGGTTGTTCTGTATGGTTGTGAAACTTGGACTCTTACTTTGGGAGAGGAACAGAGATAAAGGGTGTTTGAGAATAAGGTTCTTAGGAAAATATTTGGGGCTAAGAGGGATGAAGTTACAGGAGAATGGAGAAAGTTACACAACGCAGAACTTCACGCATTGTATTCTTCACCTGACATAATTAGGAACATTAAATCCAGACGTTTGAGATGGGCAGGGCATGTAGCACGTATGGGCGAATCCAGAAATGCATATAGAGTGTTATTTGGGATGCCGGAGGGAAAAATACCTTTGGGGAGGCCGAGACGTAGATGGGAGGATAATATTAAAATGGATTTGAGGGAGATGGGATATGATGATAGAGAGTGGACTAATCTTGCACAGGATAGGGACCGATGGCGGGCTTATGTGAGGGCGGCAATGAACCTTCGGGTTCCTTAAAAGCCATATGTAAGTAAGTAAGTGCTGGAAATGAATAGCAGTGCGTAAAGTGGTTACTTAATATTTTTACGCACTGATATTTAAAGGCTCAGTTTACGCAATGATAACAGTAGGTAAAATCCATCTTTAAGTACTATAGTAGAAAAAATACAGTGTCAGTAATAATAATATTAGTAATAATAATAATAATAATAATAATAATAGTAATAACAATAATAATAATAATAATAATGTTTACAAAAACACTTAGTCGACATAGTCCTCTCTCCCGTCCTCAAGACACATCAGAGGTGAACGATCATCCAATTAGAACGGGAGTAACATGCGGTTAGTGTGATTATGCTCCAAGCCATTACAGCTGGCTCGCTGATCCGGATTTTGAAATTCATCACGATGCTCTGTGGCCATCTGTCTCATATGTACTTCTTCTTCTTCTTCTTCTTCTTCTTCTTCAGTCCCTTCTGCTGCTAGGCGTCGGGTTCGCCTCTCTCCGTCCATTTCATCCATTTTTCCCGGTCTCTACACATTCTCTTCATCTCTACCATTGTTTTTCCTTTCTGTTGGCCTATTCTTTCTATTGTATCCTCCCATTTAATCCTTGGTCTTCCTCTTCTCTTTCTTCCTTCCACTCTCATTTCCATCACCTGTTTAACCTTCCTTTCTTCTCCGATACGATATACATGCCCAAACCATTTCAATTGCCTTTCATTAATCACCTCTGTTAATGCTTTTCTCATTTTAACTTTTTCTCTTATCCTGTCATTCCTTATCCTATCTCTTCTGGTCTTTCCTACAGTTCTTCTAAGATATTTCATTTCCACTGCTGTTAATTTACTTCGATGTTTATCTAAGAGTGGTAAGCTTCCGGTACTATATTGTATTATAGGTTTAATTATTGAATTATATATCTGTATTTTAGTCTTAGTGGTTATTTCTTTTTTCCCAACTATTGTATTATTTATTTGATAGTATGCTGATGTTGCTTTCTTTACCCTGTTCAGTACTTCTTGATATACTCTTCCATCACTAGTTATTATTGTTCCTAAATATTTAAAACTTTCCACTCTCTCCAGGTTTTGTCCTTCACATTCAATGTTAAATTCTGTTTCCTGTCTATCTTCCTTAGAGATCCACATTACTTTACTCTTGTTGACATTAATCCGCATCCCTTTTCTCATTAACTCTTCGTTCCATTCCATCAGCATGTGTTGTAGCCTTTCAGGTGTTTCTGCTATTAATGCTATATCATCCGCATAGATTAACATTTGTAAATATACTGGTCTTAATCTCCAATTTCCCACTTTAGTTCTATGTGTCCTACGTTTACATATTTTAATTATTTCATCCATAAATATTATGAAGAGAAGCGGGCTTAGACTGTCCCCCTGTTTAACTCCTATCTCCATTCTGAACTCTTCTGATAATTCCCCATCCATTCTTACTACTCCCACCATTTCCTCGTACGTGCTTATAATAGCATTTATCAATCTTGTTGGTACTTTCCTTGCTTTCAGTACTTCCCAAATTTGTTTTCTAGGGACCAAATCAAAAGCTGCCTTTAAATCAATAAAGGCCAGATAGAGGTCCTCGTTTTTCTCCAGATTCTTCTCTATTGTTGTTCTAAGTTGTCTCATATGTACACTGGCAGAAATTCCATGAACATTTTCTTACCTCTCGAAAACGTGAATCAACGCTAATTTCGTCAGTCAGCCCAAGGCACGGGGCCATAGATCACGACGCTACATCGCAGAATGGTTGGAAACATAGAACAGTGTCACGACAGTCTAGTATATACAGTCACGAAGCTCAATACGTAATAAAAATGCATCCATATATAGTTGCTAACCACTAGTATCGCTACTATCGCCTCATTACAGACAATGCGAAATAGTACCTGCACAGTCTATTGTTCCTAGCACCCTCAAAACTCAAGCTTCGTGACTGTATATACTAGACTGTGGTGTCGTATTTTATGTGATATTGCTTTATATTATATCATGTAATATTTCATGATAACATTTCTACTGCAGATGTACTAAGTCTGTCCCTATTCATTACCCTGCATGTCATCTGGATTCTTGTAACTATAATTCAGCCATGGACGACGAGTCAACTATGTAGGCATGATGGATTGTGAATGTAGTGACAAGCCGCTTTGGAATGACAAAATATCAGAATATCTGATAGAGGTTGACATCATCTCCTCTTTCAAAGTACTTTTATGTACTTTATAAATATAATAGAATGTTTCTCTGAAGCGAGAAGATGCAACGTGCAGGACAGCCTGTCCTCTCACACGATTCTTTCTGGATGTCCTGAATATGTAGAGAATCTGCTCCTTTGACAAACACGACGTGGGTTACTAGTACATCCTCCGTAGTTTATCTCCCTTTCTTCAGAACGAACTGGATGTGCTGAAGAATTAAATGACGTTGTCTTTCCGTTGCTAAATTATAAGTGACTTCTACGCTTTCTGACGTTTCGCTCTCTTACGCGGTAAATCTCAAGGTTAATTTATGAAAGTAGACTACGTTAGGCGTAGTCGAGGTTTAGTTAGGTGAAAACTTCACGCCTAAATTTCCATTTA
Source organism: Periplaneta americana (assembly GCF_040183065.1). NCBI lineage: Eukaryota > Metazoa > Arthropoda > Insecta > Blattodea > Blattidae > Periplaneta > Periplaneta americana. The sequence continues at coordinate 39,729,936 of NC_091126.1, read as the reverse complement.
TTGCAAATTATGAGATTTGCAGTACAAACATAGACATCGAAGCAGGATTTATCCAAATACACGTTATAGCAAAAGTTTCTGTTACAGATACATTTTTATTTGTTTATGTACACTATTTACCAAAAAGTAATTGGGCACTGTTTTTGCCCCTTTAGAACCTCGTGGTATCACCTTTTGTTGCCATAACAACAGCCACCCTATCAAGCATGCTCTCCACTAGTTTGTGTATGATATCCACTGGAATGCGTCGCCATTCCTCTTGCAACATGGCACTCAGTTGGACAATGGAAGTTGGCCGCATCTCCCGAGACCTCAATCGCCGGTCCAATTCGTCACAAAGGTGCTCAATGTTGGCGTCATAAACTTATCCGATAAGTTTTGTTAATTTAACAATATTTTCTTTAAGTCCGTCATAAACTTATCTATCTGATAAGTTTTGTTAATTTAACAATATTTTCTTTAAGTCCGTCATAAACTTATCTATCCGATAAGTTTTGTTAATTTAACAATATTTTCTTTAATCCGTCATAAACTTATCTATCCGATAAGTTTTGTCAATTTAACAATATTTTCTTTAAGTCCGTCATAAACTTATCTATCCGATAAGTTTTGTTAATTTAACAATATTTTCTTTAATCCGTCATAAACTTATCTATCCGATAAGTTCTGTTAATTTAACAATATTTTCTTTAAGTCCGTCATAAACTTATCTATCTGATAAGTTTTTTTTAATTTAACAATATTTCCTTTAATTCCGTCATAAACGTATCTATCCGATAGTTTTAAAGATAAAAGATTATTACAAATAGATAATGAACTATTTAGAAGTAACATTTCTTTAATTGGCTAGTTTTCTGAAGCTAAAATGTGTCTTTGATTGCTTTGTACAGATTTATTTTTCAATTTTTAACAAAAAATTACATTCTTGCATACTTATTACAAAAATATTTACAAATCATACGACTTTAACAACATGATTCTTTACAGTTTAATAATGTATCCTATGCACAGTCATAAAGACATTACAAAATTTGTAACAACTATTGTGCCATAAATGCATAAGAAAAATGTAGGGGAGAGTCGGGTAGTATCGGACATCGGGTAATATCGAACAATGAGTTTCTTTCATCTACCACACGATGATAGTACCTGATTGGCATGGTTACGTTTCTGTGATGTCGCATAGAGAAACGTAACCATGTCATTCAGGTACTACCATATGGTAGTAGATGAAAGAAACGCACTGTCCAATACTACCCGATGTCCGATACTACCCGACTCTCCCCTAATTTTGTAGTTAAAAGTCGAAAAAATATCTGTATAAAACAACTAAGGACTTCACAACACATTTTTAGCTTCAGAATACTAGCTAATTAAAGCAATGATACTCCCGATTAGTTCAATCTCTATTTGTAATATTCTTTTACCCTTAAAACTAAAGAATAGTGGTATTCTACAAATAACTTCAAATTAATGTAACTCTGAGAATATTGACATTAGGACACATATCTATATGACAGCTTTTGCTAAGAATATCTTCGGAAATAAGCTCCGTAAGTGACGGTAAATCCTCGTGAATGACCCTGTATTTTATCTCACTTAGTCCCTCGTAGGAATCCCGTGTTTTTCATATACTTCTGTGTTGCCACTATCTCAAAACTGGCAAAACTGTACCTTTTATGTGACAAAAAATTATACGCCTGCGTAGTCAGAATCAATACAAACAATATCAGAAATAATTTGCACAACCATTTAGTAATCTAGATGATACTGGAGAGAGAATTTATAAAATGATGGCTGTTAAAAATGTTTCATAAAGTCAATTTAATTTGAAAAATATTCCAGTTCCATTCGCCAAGTTTGAAACTCTTGTATTTTGTTCGGGAATTTCACACTTAGACATTCGAATAATTGTGCGAGAAGTATTTATATCGTGGCGGGAAAAACAATAAATCCACAATTTACCCATCTCTCTGAAGCATAACAAAAGCTTTACTTTCAATTTCACATTATTTTCTGCGAAAAGAAAGAATGGATTGCTCAAAATACTCATTTCCCTTTTCATAAACGTGAACACAGAAAATCTTTTAGAATGTCAGATGTAGTGTCACAGTTGTTAAAATTTGTAAATACAATTATGCGCTAGCGGGCATGTAAACCAACAGATAAATGAAGTCCGAAGTAGGGGTGGCCGTGCGGCGCGATCGATCCCGGGACCTGATGCGAGGTAAAGTGACAGCCGTGCCGGACAGCTCGGCGGCCTCCTACTCTTTATATGAAAAAACGTAATTACTGAAATCTCTTTTATGAGTTCAGTTCTCTTTCATCTGCTGAAAAGGAAAAGCAAAGCGCGCGCATCAAAGTGCGTACGTTGTTTCGCATTTCCACGTCACTGTGTGCTGGCAGATTGACAATAACAAAAAGTGTAGGTAGGAAATCCATTATATCACACAGACCAACCATCCCTCCGCACACCACGCCATACAGCCGTACTCAAAATGTTAATACAGTCCACACTTTTCTGAAAGAAAGAACACATCAAGGTCCGACGAATGCGGCCATCGATCCAGAGAAACGACGCAACAGCGCTTCTACATACTGTACGTGGTTATGTTTGTATATATTTATGTACTATTTAATTTAACAAAGATTTCAAGTGCAGAAGTAATTCAGCGTCAAACTAAGTAGGCAAGAAATACCAGATTAATTTTACATGCCGTAAATATACATGTGGCTTCCAGTTCAGTTCCCTCCCAAAGAAAGCCAGGTAAGAGATTTATCGACCTATAAAACCATCGCTCTGTCGGTTTTAAACGCGCTAAATTAAGATCCAGCAACTAGCACGACAAACGCTTCACCGCCGACAATGATTGTGTTTACATCCTTTGACACATAAATTGGTCGCTCTTCTCTTGAGTGAATTTATATAAGTGTCGTTCGGATTAACGCGAGATTCACACGGGAAAATATGTTCGAGAATGAAGTCTATTCGTAGTAACGACGTATCTGTATGTCACGAAACGACATATTCACTACGAAGCCTTTATGGCTTAGCGATAGAGCTCTTTCTCCTTGTTATAAAGTCCAGGATTCGAATCTCTCTATTAAAAATTCAAGCGTGCAAATACAGTGCACACGAGCATGGGATTTAGTCTCTGAACAGCGACAAATTTCCGTGTCAAAGGATGTACGTATACATGGGTATGTATGTATGTATGTATGTATGTATGTATGTATGTATGTATGTATGTAGGTATGTATGTGTGTATGTTTATATATGTATGTATGTATGTATGTATGCATACATGTAGAGCCCGATCGCAAACTCGTGGCACCTACACGAAAGACGAATTGGCATCCACTTACATGGACTCGTGCAAGAGTCTTACTCGGGGGTGCATTAACAGTTGCTTGCCTGTTGTGGGAGAAGGAAGTTACTTGCTGCAGCACACCAGAAATCCCCTTTCCCTCTCCGTTCCCAGCGGAACCTCAGAAAGTAGCTCGCGCAGTTTGGTGCCACGAGTTTGCGATCGGACTCTATATGTGTGTGTGTATGTATGTATGTATGTATGTATGTATGTATGTATGTATGTATGTATGTATGTATGTATGTATGTATGTATGTAATTTAATTTATATATCTTCTCACCATTCGTAAGCTGCCACAAGGGACAAAGAGTACTTAACCATAGAAATTTTTACAAGTTCATGAAAAACCATTGATTTTTGTTTTAACAATGAAATTCCTACAAATAATTTCCTGTAAATATTTTTTTTTTTGAGATTAGTGAAAATATACCTATTTTTAGAAAGGTAAGTGTTACAAAAAAAAGTAAAGAATGCTACTGAACTTAGTCTGATTTCGAATATAGGTGATTCTTCAGGAGAGCAATTGACCCTTTCAATGCAGCTAAGGTTACAATCGGAATAATAGATGTAGGTATTCCAAGCCTCTTAAACACATCTTTCATGAAGAGTAGCGGTACCTCTTGCTCCAACCAGAAGTCCGATTACTTCAACCTCTTTTAGCTGGTATTTTTTGAGGTAATAGGGAATGGTAGGATTGTAGATATTCTTTTTTTCATTATCCACTTCTGCTGGCTGTTCCTCATCCGTTTCGAAACGCACAGTGGGATCAATTATGTATCCAGATCTTATAGATTCCTTGAAAGCTATTATATCTATGCGCCGTGTACTGCCAGTGACGGAGAGACCATGTACGTCTTCAAAGGTGTTGTATGTATGCATGCATGCATATCTACCAATATATGTATGCAAGTACATATGTATATGTGTGAGTATATCTATCTGTGTGTGCATATCAACTTGTCACGTAAATATCTATGTCTCTTCTAAAGTCTAGAAAATACATATTTCCAACTGTATGAACTTGAGTTTACCATAATTGTTACATGGTCAAGTACCCTTACGTGGAAATAAAACCGTGTGCAGATATTACTAATGCTATTAAGAGAATTTTGTTTACTACGTTAATCGAGCGATTATCACAGGCTTGATGACACAGAACTACTTTTTTAACCACTTCAAGAGGAGACCTTGCTTCTCTGAGAGTTTGACCCACATTTTTATGGACTTCAGGTTTGCAATGCATCTTACGTACCACTGGCTGAGAAGAAACTGCCTATTGAAGGATGCACTAGAAATAATGGTGAACGGGAGAAGAGCTCGGGGCAGAAGGTATCCGATGATATAGTACTACAGCCGTGGCGAAAATGTGACTCACGAGCACATTCTGGCTCGCAATGATAGCTATGCGCTTCCTACCTCCCACAACCCCCACCCTCTCACTCACTGGAGTCAAACTCCGTTCCATTTGTATTTGTCTCTGACCTGCGAGTGCCGCATCGTCGCAATGTCTCTCTCGAAACCATGTACCTCTACAAAAACGAAAGTTTCAAGTAGGATGGGAGGACGCATTTTTTTGCTGCCAATATGAGAAGAATATTAAATGTATGATTTGTTCACGAGTATTACGAGGAAAACGGCTGTATAACATAAAACGGCATTATACTACATGTTACTGATGAAACATTAATAGGTTAAATATTATTATTATCATCATCATCATCATCATCTTTGTGCATCGATCCTTTTTCAGCAGATGTACGAATAATGCGGTTAGATCTTTAATTTAAAGTCACAGATTTACAATGTGATGTTAAATGAAAGTTAGATGTAAGGACTTGACAAATGTTGAACTTTTCAAATCTTTGGCAAAAAATAAATATCCGAAGCTTCGTTCTTTCGCTTTCTCTTTTGAAGTCATGTTCGCTACAACTTACGTTTGTGAAAAATTATTTTCAAGAATGAAAATAGTAAAAACCAAATTTAGATCATGACTGACAGACAAATACCTTCGTGATCAACTATGACTGGCAGTATGTGACATAATTCCTGATTTTGAAACTCTGTTGCAGAGACATTCTGAAGAGAGTTAATTTTAGGTTGTGATAATTTGTCCTATGTTTTATTGTTCATTTATTGTTCATTTCTTTCTTCTTTACACGTATTAAACATTAGTTTGTAGCCTTGTACTGTATAAAATTTTATTTAAGTGCTTGACGTAAGGAAAATGAAAATTCGTTAATAAGTCAGACAGTTGCTTCACTTCCCCTTCGGGTGTCCGCCTCCTTCCATAGATGCTATGCACTTTGCAGGTTACACAGTGACTCGGCGCACGATCGCATTTTAGCCACGGCTGTAGTTCTACATTAAGAAATATGAAGTATATGATGAGACAAAGAGTGAGGCAGAAAATGGAAATGATTGGAGACTGCTGGGTTTGCAGTGAAAGACCTGCCCTTAGGGATAACACTATGAATGAATGAATGAATGAATGAATGAATGAATGAATGAATGAATGAATGGTCTGTGTTGACAGTTCAGGTTAAGACTGAAGCAACAATAAAGAAATTAATCTTGTTTCGCTGAGTTACCAATGCATAATTGGATTGATTTTCCAATGTGTATAACTTTCTAGCATCATATGATGATGAACTGTCGTCTGAAATCCATCGAAATATGAAAGAAACATCTATAATGGTAAACATTAAAATTATGGTAGCATTATTCTTTCTGTAATGGAAAGAAACAATTGTACAAAAAAAACATCCCTTTGTTATAAATAATAGTCTGCTCTTCAAGAAAGAAGAGAGGCTGTTATTATCGTTGTATTCGAATCTAAAAATCGTTTTTCCTACAACGTTTTCGTTGCCATTTAGGTTCTATGTACCACCCATGTAACATATCGATTTTTGCCGAATTCCAATGCATCATTTAATAACACTTGCATAAGCATACTTGTGTAATGAGAGTAAATCTTGTGCTCTGATCTTCTCCAAGAACAAAATACAGAATTAAACTTGAAGTTGAGGCAAGACTTGCGAATTAGAATATCTATAATTGAGCCAGTCTTCGCAAAGCAACGTCAACTATCTCAGTGATAAAATTTGTGATAAGTCTACAGAGGTGGACAAATTATTAGACTAAAACGTTTTTCTTTGACACAATATAATTTCTGGTATCAACTATCAGTGTAATTCATAGAGTCAGTATTGTTGTAAATGATTGTTTACATCTTCTGGTATATATTTCCAACGGTTGGATATTTTTTGTCTGGCTGAGTTGGTATTATTGTTGTTTTAATTAATACTGCAGAAGATATTCAAGAGTGTGTTCCCCCATGGCCTATAAAGAAGCCGGATTTGAACTGTAATTGAAAATTTGTGGTCTCTGCTGAGGAAGAAACAGAAAAAAGAGAAGCTTAAAGCAAAACATTGACTCACTGAAACAATGTCTGATTTCTGGCTAAATAATGTGTTATTCAAAGAATGTGTCAAACTTTGGTTAGCAGCATCCCTGACAAATCAACATGTTAATGAAGAATAGGGGAATGTTCGCAAAATATTAGTAATCTCCAGTCTCAATTTTATGTTCATTATTTCTGTACCAAATACATTTTTTAATTATTTGTGCCGATAAATATAGTTTCACTGAACATGTAACCACTTTAGTCTATATACTATTTCAATGTACCGAAGTACATATGATATTTCCATGCAGATATTCTGCGTCATCATACGATGAAAGAGTAATGGAACGGAGAAAAATTCTCTCCGGCCGTATGATGACGCAGAATATCTGCATGGAAATATATGTACTTCGGTACATTGAAATAATATATGATATGCGTAAATCACGAAGCGATTTAAGACGGCGCTTATTCCGTCGGATCCCGGCAAACTAGTCACTCATAACGAGTGCACCTCAGCACATGTGTGGACTTCGGTCCTATGTTCATAGACATCTATGACGTAGTGCAGAGGGCGGCCCCTAGAGGGAACCCAAGAGTTGGAACTCAGAGACAATTCTGTCCGAAGTCGGGGTTGTATCCGGTGTGGCTTAGTGGATAAAGCATCAGCACGTAGAGCTGAAAACCCGGGTTCAAATCCCGGCGCCGGAGAGAATTTTTCTCCGTTCCATTACTCTTTCATCACTTTAGTCTAATAAATTGGTCATCTCTGTAAAGAACTGGTTCAGTTTTTCACAGCAAGACAAACCATCCCACTGATAACACTGAACAACAAGAATTTTGCTCCGACTTGAAACAATGTGTCCCTTATTGTTTGATGTGCGCTGAATCCGAAAATGCCTCTCTTTTCTTCGTATCACGTAAGGGTTTTAAGATATACTATGATTTCACTTTTCGATTAGCGCTCCCCAGGAAATATCTGGCGCGGGTTGGGGGTGTAAACCAAAACAAAAGCTAATTAATTTTATGAGTTTATGACTTATTTCCAGTTTCTTATGGTTGTTGGCATGTTCTTTTGTACTTCTAACAAATAGACAAATATTGGTTCCCTTCTATTAAGTAAATTGCATAACAGTTCAAAGTAAGGTCTATGCAATGAACAAACAAGGAAACGTTTACCAGTTTGAGTGAAGGCAAATTAAAAGAGGGCATTTTCATCGGTCCACAAATTCACAATGTTATGGCTGGTCCTTTGATTGAGGAAAAACTTTCCGTTACAGAAAGAATGCTATGGCGCGCTTTAAAAAACGTTTGCTCAAATTTCCTTGGAAATTCCAGGACAGAAAACTACACAGAACATGTTGTGGAAATCATGTTAAGTGTATATGACAAAATGGAATGTAATATGCCTCTCAAAATACATTTTTTACATTCTCATTTCGATTTCTTTCCTCCTAACTTCGGAGCGGTAAGCTACGAGCTTGGGGAAATATTTCATCAAGAAATATCTGAAATGGAAAGGCGATATAAAGGAAGATCATCATCCAGCATGCTTGGAGATTATTGTTGGTTCCTTGTAAAAGACAGTCCCGAGTCTAGTTATAAACAAAAGTCATCCAGAAAATTATTTTAAATGGAAGTTCAAATTCCGAGATTTTTCTCATTATACGCATGAAATATTTTTATTGTTGTTGTTGTGTTTTAAACTATGTAACATTATTTTTATATCCAGTACACATTTTTCTAGTATTATGAGGAATTTTGAATCCCTTGTGTGTTGTAATTTTATCAGTACCAGTGAAAAATTAAAAACAAATAAGTTTTGTTAAAAAAATTCAATTCATTTCCCCAAGAAATTGGTACGTGATGGAGCAATTTGGATTTTAAGTTCAGATTTAGGGCTCACATATCAGTAATAGTCACCTATTTTTATTTCGGAGCAAGATAAAAAGTAAAAATTTGTTGTTCAGTGAAATCTTAAGGTAAGTCTAAGAAACTGATCTCATTTTTGACAGCAAAGACATGATATAATGTAAAATAACAATATATTTTAGGATTATATTCAAAAGCTGAAATTGAAGTTTAAACCTTCCTGCTCGAATGAGTCCATTTGGAATCACTAACATTTCTGTAATCTCTGATTCATATGATTTGCCTCATGATTCCATTTGTTATCCTCAGAAGTAGTTCGTTCTTTGCTGATAGAGTGCTGCACCCACCATTTCCTTGGCCAGCTGTTATTAGGAAGAGGATTGCCTTGTTTTTTGTATCTCCATGGTGTTTCTATGACCTTGTGCACTCATTATTGTGGAAAATCATAAAAAGTCAGGTCAGAAAGGATTATCATCACCGTTAATTTGTTAACGATATTTAATTCAATATATTATGCAAATGTTTAAAGAGTAGGACATGATTATCAGCCCAAAAAATACAAAATAATTAGAGGATCCTCCGAAACGAAATATGAGCTTCAAAAGGATCCGTGACAAAAGATTGAGAACCAACGAATTAGACCCATGTCCGATTATCTCGTTAATCAGCCAGTCCTTTATCTATGTTAGAAATGCTCCAAATAACCTTCTCATATTTCGAAGTTGATTTACTCAGCTTTTGTAATATTTCCCATCATTAAAGTGAACCTAATATTGAGGATGGAGTCAGTATGAAATAATAGTAACATTACCAGTAATTACAGCAACAACGGTAACTCGGTCAATTACAGGAGCGCCAAACACACTAACAAGCCCTCTGCGGTCACAGATGCATTTTCCTCTCGCGAAGCTCCGAAACAAAAAACTTGCCCACGCTTTCAATTCATCAGTACATGAAGTCTGTTTTGCACTATTGGAAGTATACAGAATGTAGGACAGACTCGGCTAATTTCGTGATACTAAGGTTTTGGTGCAAAAATAAGGTTCAAATTTAAAAAGAAATTAGTGTTTTTAATGTACGTACATTACTAGGTTTCAGGAAGATATGTCAGTATTTTTACCTCAAATACATTTATCCTTTTCAGACCTGTTGTATCATATACTTTATCGCCCCTCCCAAGTACTAACATTGTAACTCAATTTTTTATGGTTTTGAGTTGTCCTAGTTAATATGGTCTTAAATTGTTTCTTTTTCTCCCAGTACTATCATTGTATAGCTCTAAACCTTCCCAATTGTATGTTAAATATTATTGTTACTCTACATTTTTGTATACGCTAATTTACACGATCATTTTAAAACTTCATTTTCATCTCCTGAAAAATGTAAAAAAGTGAGTTACAATGTTAGTACTTGGGAGGGTCGATATATTATTTTCTTTTAATTTTTTGCATTGTATTGGATACTTTTGAAATTTTAAAAAAATTCAGTTTGATATAAATGAAGAATTTCGCTCTTGCAGCATTTCTATAAATTTAAATTTTAAATTTTGGGGCCCCAAGAGTCAAAATTGCCCCAAAATTTGAATTTCTGTGAATACTTTATTTGGGACTTTTGGAACCCCAGAATGATTATGTGACCGATTTTTTTTTTCACATTTTTTAAAATGTAAATTCCGGACTGAAGAGGCTATACAATAATTGCAAACAAGCTATACAAATAAAGAACAAAAAATGTATCACTTTGGAAGGGTTGGTATAAATTCGTGATAGTCCTAAAATATAGTCTCCATGTAATAATGAGAACCAACGAAATATTCATAGCGTAAAATAAGGCGAATTATTATGAATTTTCTCAAAACACACATGCCTGGACATTCTGTCTTTTCCACTCAGACATTCAATTTAATATGAATCTCCAGTAATATCTTGTAAAATTCTTTGGCTGTTACTTCGAAATACTTCACGAGGCTCAAGACGTTCTTCTTCTCTTTAGTGACCATAATATTCTTTGGAAAAGTAGCTGTGTTCATTATTTCCTGGATACAGGTCTGATTTTAATATCTCAACTTCAACGTGATCTCCAGTGTAGATGTTCGCCACTGACAGCAGTAGGTCTACTTTGTAGTTGATTTTCTTTAACTCATCACTCGTTGAATTGTTATTTAATACGGCATGAAAAGTAATAATACAAATAAATTTATTCTTAAAATATGAGTACTATTTTCATTAGTACAAATATTTTGAAATTTTAACATTCTTATTAGAATTAGCTTCATTATTACAAATTAAACCTCGGTTTCATTCTCGTAGTACAATTCGCTCCACTTACGTTCCACTGTAGTCTCCGCCCACGAGGATGTTTACTAGCTTGCTGTGCTATGATTAGATAGTAACTTACTCTTCTAATAATACATATATATTTTACATTGTTGATCTAAATCAGCGGTCTCAAACATGAGCTAATCGAGCAGACCTCGCTCCTTCCGGAATAACGCTGCCCTCACGAGGGCAGCTACAGTCCGTATTCCAAGAGAAGACCCGAGCAAGGAATGCGAGTTTTTCCCCCACTCTTATAACTTATCCCCGACACGGAACCGACTGGCCATTGACTGAGCCTTGAGTGTCCCAACCGACCAATGACACCACTCCCATCCACCTGCTCCTTGAAGAACGCTGACTTATTGGCTTATTCTCTCCTCTTATCCCGCAAGGCCCATGCTTGCCTCGCAGGGATCCTCTCGTGAAATTTGGACAGTAGATAAGCGTTCGGGTATGTTCGTGACAGTGACGTCAAACACCACGTAATATGAACAGATCGACTCGGTCACTTACAGTTACACATTGCTTTCCATTAACGTCCGTAGAGAAATGGCTCTGTCTAAAGTGGGTAGGAAATATGAAAACTATGCTTTACGAGAAAGTTTGGAAAAAGATTATTTCTTTATAGAGAGTGGAACTATAACTAGACCACTTAGAAAATGCAATTATGGCGGAAACCTTAACTCATTTCCTTCTCCCACACTCGCTGCGTGTTCCCCTCTGTGCATTCCCCGACGTCGATCACCAATCAGAATCTGTATCTTAACCAAAGTTGGCGGTACTAGGCCGCTATTATCGTGACTCTCATTGGATTACGTAGTTTACTTTCGCTTCAACGGTACACTTCTGCTCAAAATATTTTTCCTCCATCCATTTTCATCCATTTTTCGGGGGAATATTCATCCACGAGTTTATTATCAAACAATATTTCTCACGTAAAGACATACCAATACTCTGGTTATAACTTAAACACACAGCACTATTACTAGTATTCATTTATTTATTTTATACTACACTTCATTTCACTTCGGCGCAACTGTACTCCCTACGAACTCAGCGTTCGCCAAGAACAAGAACTGTGGGAGGGGAGATTAGCGCATGCGCATTACAACTGCAGTTACAAAGTGGTATCCCTATAATAAGTTTGAGATAAAGGAAATTTTAGACAGTCTTTAAACACCCAGTACCAGAGCTTATTAATGAGGAATGGATACAAGATTTAGCCTTTCTTAGACATATCACTGCGTCTTAGTAAAAAAACTACAAGGGAAAGATAGCTTAATAACTGATATGTATAATAAAATCAAATCTTTTATCATGAGGCTCACGTTATGGGAAGCCCAGCTGAAACTTGGGAATGTTAAAGGGTTATTTGGTTTAACAGAACAGCAATATCTTAGATACAGTGAAATTTTGAAAGATCTTAGAATATCATTTGAGCGTAGATTCAAGGAGTTTCATCTTTTTAAAAAGGATTTTGAATTGTTTAGAAATCCATTTTCGGTTATATATAATGTGAATAGGTTATGTGCAGTATTAATTTATACAATTTTGTACAGTTGATTAGCTTTCGTGATTTTTAACATTTTACACTTTTAATTTTAATTTTGAGGCTCTTTAACATGAATGTTACAATGTACAAGTTATTTATCATTCCCAAATATGAATGAATACACATATATGGAATATATCCATTCAGAAAGCTTACTTCCATTTTCCTTACGCAGAGACCATTCACAGTGTCACACGCTATGGATGCCTAATGTGAAATATAATACGTTAATAACATATTATGAATCAAAGGTGATGTGGATGTACGTCTTGTCACAGAAGCGTCATCACAATCAGCGCTCTCAAGGTTACATCATTCTATGATCGGGTTCCTTCGGTTTCGCAATGCCTAACGATGCTTTGCCCAGTGCAGTTTTAACCTTGAGACCGCTGATCTAAATATAAATGGTAGGCCTATCTATTCGTCGTATGTTGTGTATCCTATTCTGTTTATAATATGGTTGTCGTTTATGGACTTCTGCTTTAAAAGTTTAAATGATCGAGAGCGGATATCGACTTTTGCAAAAGATTAGTTTTCACTGCCTTATAACTGCAGCAATAATAAACTTTAGCTAAAACTGATTTCACAGGAATAAGCGTAGCATGCATGTTGACTTATAACCAAAAAGAACTCATTTTATTACAGTGTGTCGAATTGGAACATATACGGGGAAAATATCTACAACCCTCGATGCTAAGTCAGAATAGGAGTTCGCTTGCATGTCTTGACCTCATGGGGAATAGAGAATACGAAAAAAAGATTGGCTTGTTCCTCTTGAAGGTGAGAAAGATTAGAACTTCAGCTGTTGAAGTTTGTGACACAAACTGAGGAAGGGATAATAGTATCTACCCAACTAAACACTTTTATGTCTGTTTTAGGTTAGGATATATTATATAATATGTTTTGTGTGCCATTTTCATTTTAATATGTGTGTTCTTTTAAAGAGTAGTGGATATAATCATAGGTGGGGGGGGTGAAACCTACAAAGTAGGACTTGTTTTAGGTACAAAGCACGTACGGTCAGAAGACCCGTGCATTGGATTTTAGAGAAAACTATGATAATATAAAAATCTGTATGTATAATATTACTCAGTAAATCCATCTATCTATCTACAAACAAGAACTCAATTTTAAAAATATTGGCGTTTGGCGATTTTTGAAAAAAAAAAAACTCCAACATTATCATGCACTCTGTATTTATCGAAATTATATTGGTGGTCCTTGATTTCCTTCATGAAAAATGGCTAGATTCTTTTACAGTGGGTTAGGTAGCCAACAGGCTTAGGCCCTGTCTAAGAGCAGGGATTCGCGATTTCAACCCAACCGAATACGTTTGACATAATGGTAATATAAGTCTTACAGCGGTCAGGTTTCTCGTATTACGGATTTACTGCAACAAAAAGAATACTGTGACTATAAAATATAGCTTTTGAAAATGTGCATTTACAATTTCCTACCGGCCTCAAAATTCTTATAAATTTAGGTTGAAAAATTGTTTCAGGCGGAGAATCTTCACCGTGGACATCCCACGTTCACGGAAGTCCCACTATAATTCTGTCGTCGATTTGCAAAAGGCGACATGTCCAAATAACAAAGTAGTGGAAAATCGGAAAAACTATAACTAAGTTAACCCGTAATTGGTGGGGTGATGGCTGTGAGTATCCCAACCATTGTAAGAAAAGAAGCCTGCGCCAGGTGGATATGCGGAGATATATTTTTTTCATTGCTTATTATGCTGCCTGCTTCCCTAATTTTGAAGAAAACCTAGTTAAAACAAATAAAAATACTTGATTATATAAATAAAAAATTCAGTTTTATTATGTGTGCAACGATACAAGTTTCTAAGTTGGGGTTAGTGCAATCCCCACCTCGCCAGTTACGTGACTAGAAAAATACCTCACCAATTACGGGTAAACAAATTAACATATTCATATATTTTTTTCTAGTTAGATCACTATGGATACATACATTCAAGATCTATGAATATTTTAATTTTTTAAGTCTGCCATGGCTTTTTTACGATTTCCTAACACTGTCATTTTGGACGTGTCCCCTTTTGCAAAACGACGACAGCATTCCGCGTAATGTTCAAGTCGGTTAAAATATGAAAACTTCAGAATGGAACAAACTGAAAGCAAGCAGTTGTTGTTGGAATGTTATATTAACGTTTTATATTTCGAATCATAATCTGCCCAAACGACCTTATCTATGCACACGTGTACGAATGCATGCATGTAACTAGCGTACCTCCACTAATCCCCGCATACCAATAAATTACAATCGCATTGCTTCATTTATAGACCGGATTCGATGCACAGGAATAAATTTGCAGGAATAGTATGCCGACAGCAGTCGCTATCTCCAAATATTTTACTGCACACAGATGTATGAGATACTGTGCATAACATGCAACGCAAAATGGCCGATCTGCGCTGGCAAACATGACTGTAAGGACTTTGATGAGAATATTGGAACAATGGCTACCTATCGTGATGCAAGCGGTCTACAATCACAGTCTAGTATATACAGTCGCGAAGCTCAATACGTAGTAAATATGCAAACATTAGATCGTTGCTCACCACTAGGATCGCTAATATCGCCTCATTACAGGCAATGCAAAATAGTACCGTCACAGTCTATTGTTTCTAGCACCCTCAAAACTCAAGCCTCGTGACTGTATATAGTAGACTGTGGTACAATGTTTCACATACTGGGTGTTCATTTCAAAGTGTGTCATGACGTCACTGTTGTGAGTCAGCGATTTGAAGCGAGTTTCAGCTTTTATGTCAGAGAAGTTGCCTATTAATCAAGGCGTTCAATCTGAACTGGAGAACGTGTACGGTATAACTTGAATATCGTAGCAACATATGGCGGTCTGTAAAGTCTGTGTGCTACCATAACCTCTTTCGAACTGTGTTTTGCGCGGGCAAGTCGTACGCAGGGTATTTGTTAACAAATCAAAATGCTCCGTGTCCATGTTGACCGTCCAAGTAAATGTCAACAAATACGTAAGTAATCGTCTTAACCCTCTTCCCATACCCCGACAGTAAGAAAAATAACTCACTTCAGTACGTGTTTCCAAACAGTTCACATTCTTGCCACTACTGGCGTTACCGTATGTATCGGTAAGTAATCTTCAGAATGAACGCCGTACTTGCTAGGCAACTTCTCTCGCATTTAGGTAATACGCCTCTGCGGAAGTGTAGGAAGATTGAATTCTCTAGGCTCATCGGCTAGCCACATGACGACATACAGCGAGCCATGACACATTTTGAACTGAACACCCAGTAGTTCACGTATCCAGGGAGGAGAGAAGCTCATCTTCTCTGGAATACCGTTATTTATTATTTAACTGTATATTCGATTTAGTACTCGGCCTTCTTACACCCCGCTTCCCATTGGACTCGCATCTACAAACTTTTGGCACAAAATCGTTATTTTTCTTTCTTTATACAAGGATTCTTTAGAAATCGCTGTAACTATCATTACTAGTAGTGCTACTAACACTACAACTAAAACCACCACCACTAATATAATCCCGTTTGCTTCCTGTGTTAGAAATCTTGGAGTTTACTTTGATACGCATTTAAACTTGAATAACCAAGTAACCCACATTACCAAAAAAGTGCTTTCCATACTACATTCCTTAAACAGCAATCCTTCCGCTATCACTCAAGAAAATACTAGTGGAAACACTAGTAATGCCCCACTTCGATTATTGTGATTTTCTACTGATTGATGTCAATGTCAACCAGTCGCAAAAATTACAACCTGTTCATAATTCTTGTGTTCGCTTCGTCTGCGATGTCCGTCGCGCTGACCACATTACCCCATCCTTCCAAACTCTAAACTGGCTACGGCTTAACGAACGTAGAAATTTTCATTCTCTTGCTCTCCTTTTCCAAGTCCTTCACACTTGTACACCTACCTACCTTGCCTCCCGTTTCAGTTACCTGTCATCATATCATAATCTCTTCGTACGCACGCAAAATAGCCGCATATTAGCTATACCACCACATAAGATATCATCGTATTCTTCATCATACACAATCTCGCCCTCGCGCTTTTGGAATGCCCTACCCAGTGACATCAGAGACTGTCGGAATTTAGTAGCGTTCAAAACCAAGCTTATTAAGTATTTTCTTACTGCGTAGAGTAGGTTTAATTTTTACATAATCAATAAAAGAAATGCTTCTCTCTTCTTAACTTTTACAATAAACTGTCTAGCTTTTATTAATCAGTTAATATTTTAATACTTTGATTTTTATTGTATTTGTAAATTTAATACTAATTGTAATTATAATTGTAATTTTATTCTTAATATTGTAGTTGTAACCCCCTGGTAGAGGGGAAGAGAAGGCCTGATGGCCTTATCTCGACCAGGTTAAATAAATAAGTAAATAAATAAATAAATAAAATAAAATAATACTGCCACTACCACTATCACCACCAGCACTAATACTAATATCATCACTACCACCACCACCACCACCACCCTTTTACCTATTTTCCTTTATATTGGGTGTCTAAAAATAGAGCCACAAATTAATTGTGTTCGTAGCCACAAAGAGAAGTTATATTCCAGTGAAAATCCCAAATCCCTTTCAAAAATATTGTTCATATTATCGTTCTGTGAATTTCTTAAAGCCCGGTCCCCATAAAGAAAGTTTGACACTCTCCGGAAGGTTAAAAATGTGAAAGGGTATGCATTATTTGTAGGAAAGACATTTCCGGTGTTTTCTTCTTTTCCGCTGGAATGATTTCTATTGTTAAATAGGAAAATGTTTTTCAACTCAAACTGATTCAGAGTAATTAGGCAGTGTATGGAAAGCTGTTCCCTGATTCCGCGACATGTAATTGAATAGTTAAATTCCAGGCAGTAAACAAATATGTGATGTAAACCAACACATTGCCTAATCACAAATCATATTTGATATCTCAAGAACAATTTAAATTAGAAGATTGGAACGTTGTGCTATTCTGTTGTTTTGAATTAAAGAACATTTCTGATGACTTGTCGGTTTATTTCTGAGACTCCCTGTATATATGAGATATAATTTGTTATATCAAAAACTTATTAACAAATGTTTTGGGTATCCAATGTGCAGCCATAATTTCACTACAAGATCGTAGTTATATTGCCCTCAAATAACACTACCGCCAACATTTCACGGAATGGAAATTTCCCTTCCCACCACTTTTATATTTTATCGTGTTCTATGTTCTATGTGTCGTCTTCATCAGATGCGTGATGTATAAATAAATATCTAGACAGCCATTCCTAAAAACAGATCTCTCAACGCTAGTTAAATCTAATCACGAACCATGTTTATTTGATATTTAAAAAATTAATTAAGTTAGAAGATTGAAACGTTGTGTATTTGTGATCTATTAAATCTTTAAAACGCCAAGCTAAAGAAACTACTGTAGGGTATCAAAGGATATTCACTTACATCCATTAAAAACGCAAGTGATCCATAAGTTAGATTGCATCGAGGGAAGATGCCTGACTTTTCCTTAGATCCATAATTTAAGATACTGTTCATTTAGTTTTGAACTTCATATTGAAATATCAAAGTCTGGAAGGCATTTTGAAACTATACTTTAGGTACAAAACACAAAACATTAATTACCTTGTTTATAGATACAAGTTTTCTTCTCACCTGCAATGTAGGTATCTTTCCCCGATAGTCGGGTAAGATGGTAGATGCAATTAACACATTTCCTGATATATGTATTTTACCTGAACTTGGTTTGATACGTTATATACCAAATTGACTTAATCCAAAGCTCATGGACAATTTCTCACTTGTTCATCACTACTTAGGAACACAGTCATTGCACATATTTTATTACTGTGTGCAAGACTCGTGAAATCACTTCCTGCACACAATGAATTCAATCCAGTACATTTTTTTTGTCATAATTCTTTTTAGGAGGCGTTTCAGGGTACGGTAAGATGTCCCGTATGCTTGCGATGCTCTGAAACTGTTCATACTCTCTGTTATAACATGTCCAACGCAAGTTGAAAACTGCCCTCAATCCACTGACTTCTATCAGAGGATCTTACGTAATGTTTACGCATTCCCAGCAATAAAACAAAAAGTAAAACTCTTGCAACAAGTTGGTATCTTACCCCGAATAAAAGTGATCACCATCCCCAAGTATCAGGGTAAGATGTCTAATGCTGTGACGCAAACTAAGATGGCGGAACAAGGTCGTTGGTTGTTAACAATACTACGTGGCACGGAAATATCATATGTACTTCGGTACATCGTAGTAATATATGATATGCGAAAAATAATCAATTAGTGATTTAAGATGGCGCTTATTCCGTCGGATTCAGGCCATTTACTCATAACGAGTGCACTTCTGCACATGTGTGGACATTGTGCCACTGTCATACATCTATGACGCAGTGCATGAGGTAGGCCACTAGAGGAAACCCAAGAGGTGAAACTTAAACTGAGAGAATCGAGCCGACATAGGGATGGGAATTCGGTGTGGCTTAGTGGATAGAGCGTTAGCACGTAGAGTTGAAGACTCGGGTTCAAATCCCGGTGCCGGAGAGAATTTTTCTCCCTTCCACACATCCTTTATCATATGATGACGGAGAATTTCTGCACGGAAATATAATATGTACTTCGGTACATCGTAGTAATATATGATATGCGAAAAATAATAAATTAGTGATTTAAGATGGCGCTTATTCCGTCGGATTCAGGCCACTTACTCATAACGAGTGCACTTCTGCACATGTGTGGACATTGTGCCACTGTCATACATCCATGACGCAGTACATGAGGGCAGGCCACTAGAGGAAATCCAAGAGGTGAAACTTAAACTGAGAGAATCGAGCCGACATCGGGATAGGAATTCGGTGTGGCTTAGTGGATAGAGCGTCAGCACGTAGAGCTGAAAACCAGGGTTCAAATCCGGTGCCGGAGAGAATTTTTCTCCCTTCCACACATCCTTTATCATATGATGACGCAGAATTTCTGCACGGAAATATAATATGTACTTCGGCACATCGTAATAATAAGCTGTTTCACCCTCCTAATCTGCTAGACAGCGATGGCTTGAGTAGTTCCACTCAACAAAGCTGAATTCAAAATCTCGGCAGGGAAGTTTTCCGCGATGAGAGTTATGACGCCGCTCGGGACGATTACGGCTTATCTGCACTTTATTCTCAAGTTGAAGTCAGTGAGTAGTACGAAGTTGAAAGTCGTGCGTGTAAAAGTTTGAGAAGCAAATTAGCAACACACGCAGGCAGTCCCGTTCGGAAGTCCCGTGTTTTGCCACAGTCCCACATTGCGAATAGGATCATGACCGTTTCATCATACTCCCATCTGTGTGCTCCTTATTCAAATTTATTCCGAATACTTTTCTATTGCTGGTAAAATTCATTTTCTGGGAAAAATAAGTTAATCAAGTAGTAAAATATCGCTGCAATCGAAAAGTATAGGTCTAAATTTGAATAAGAAACAAAAAAAAAGTTTCCTTCCCAGGCAGGATTCGAACCACGAAAGTCTTAGTTACCAGTCTATCGCGCTCTGGAGTGAACAAGGCTCTGAAATCAGCTAAAAGGGTCGATTCGGTTTTTTTTTTTGCCATTACTGTATGTAATAGGGTAAAGGTTCATTCACAATGAAAATTAGACATAACGTAAGCGTTAACTTAAGAATATAAACGTTACGGTAAAATCAAGATCATTCACAATGGGAACATAAACATAACAGCAAACATACTTGGTAACCATGGAAACATAACAACGACGCCATTTCCTCATATTCTGTCGCATACTTCACCGCTCCACGATTGTGTTCTGTTTGCAAATCACGTAAGCATAAGCATGAAAGTTTGGAGTTTGCAAAATTCCATGTTAACGTCTTACGGTAATGTTTATGTCAATGCTTATGTGAATCATTGTGAATGATCCCATTTGGTAGCCTGGGCGCAAACTGACCTCACAAATTGAAAAGTGTATTTGACTGAAAATTTATTATATATAATTATTAATTGTATTCACACTTTTCTGAACCAACATGTCTTTCAAATTCATTGAAGCCAGTCAGGCTAAAAAAACTAGCTTACAATTTTTTAAATAATAAGGTGAAATTACATAAAACAAATATGGTTTAATGTTATTAATTGCTAGATCAACTTATCACCTAATTTTTAAAAATTGTTTGCATCTCATGCACCTGAAGATGACTTTTTAAAGTCGAAAATATTAGTGACTTCGTATTAAATATTGTGATGTAACAGATTATCTGACCTCACAAATTGAAAAGTGTATTTGACTGAAAATTTATTATATATAATTATTAATTGTATTCACACTTTTCTGAACCAACATGTCTTTCAAATTCATTCAAGCCAGTCAGGCTAAAAAACTAGCTTACAATTTTTTAAATAATAAGGTGAAATTACATAAAACAAAAGCAAACATATGGTTTAATGTTATTAGTTGCTAGATCAACTTATCACCTAATTTTTAAAAATTGTTTGCATCTCATGCACCAAAAGATGACTTTTTAAAGTCGAAAATATTAGTGACTTCGTATTAAATATTGTGATGTAACAGATTATGTGACCTCACAAATTGAAAAGTGTATTTGACTGAAAATTTATTATATATAATTATTAATTGTATTCAGACTTTTCTGAACCAACATGTCTTTCAAATTCTGTGTTTATATTACGGTTATGTTTAATTTTCATTGTGAATGGGCCTTAAATGTTTGATCAATGTAGGCCTACATTATTTATGATAGTGTAAATAGTAAAACTAAAGTATTCTAGTGTACATAGTGTAACTAATTTACATTGTACCCATAAATACTAGTTCAATTTTTAAAAGTGGTCCACGTTCTGTTCTGCCAAACTTGACCAAACAAGAGTACGCGTGAGCAGACGGAAGTACTTCACTTGCTAGATGCACACACATCGTACACTTAAAAACTTCAGTAATATTTAATCTTGTAGCCTTGTGGGACAAAGCAAGGTCCCTAGTTATCATTTTCGTGAAAAATGTAGCCGTTTGCCGGAGGGATCAATTGCAGTTGATCTCGTGACAATATGGTGTGGTGCAGTAGTTTCCCGCGTCTTCCTTCGTTGATGCTGAGGATGACGGATAATTATGAGGAAATAGCAATGGAACTGCATTTTACTGAGGAAGTCTGTGCCAGCACTGTTTTCATTCACAATATATTGCGTCACATTCGACAAGTAAATAGTAAAATTACAGGTTGTAATTGAAAATGCAAGTTCTTTAAGCACTGTTTTATTTTTAAACTAGATTCCAGTGGTATGTAATGCATGTCGCGACAGTACATCAAGGACTAAGGCCGACCAGCCGACTGCTGGCCTCAGCCCGCATTCCTAAGCAGAGGTGAACTATCATCGAACAAGAACGGGGGCAGCGTGTGGTCAGAACGAACATTCTCTCAATCATTAAAGCTGATTTTCGAAACCGGATTTCACTACCTACTTACCGTACCGATCTAGATGCTGAGTGGACATAAACTACCGGTTCCATACACTGGCCGAAATTTCATAATAAAATCCCTTCTAATTAAGATTCAATCCAGTGCGCATTCCGAAACGTGAATCGAGGCATAATGTCTAAGACTACGACACTACGGTTCGGGACTGAACTGGATTCTACAGTCCTAAATTAGGGGTAAACATACATTGGTGAATGATCGTTTGCGTTTGTAAATATAATAATAATCTGATTGGCTATGTATTGTATATTTTTAGTAGAGCCATCGATAGCTCAGTCGGCAGACTCGCTGGGATGCTGATCCGGAGCTGCGTTCGGGCTTGGGTTGGATCCCCCTTTGATCTCATTGAATGGTTTCTTCCGAGGTTTTCCCCAGCCGTGGGACTGAAGCCGGATGGTCTATGGCGAGTCCTCGGCATCAACCCCTTTGATTTGATTACCTGTTTGGGTTTTTCCGAGGTTTTCCCCAACCAAAAGGCAAATGCCGGGTAATCTTTTGGCGAATCCTCGGACCTCACCTCATCTCACTACATCTCGCCAAAATATTGTAAAAATTGCACGAAATTGTAAAAATTGTAGAAAATTACTAAATTGTAAAACTGTAAAAATTTGTAAAAATTGTAATTGTAATATTGTAAAATTTCGACTTGTTCCACATCTTAAAGCTTCATTGCTCATGTAAGATCTATGGAATGAATGAAAGCATGAATGAATGAATGAATGAATGAATGAATGAATGAATGAATTGGCCTAGTTCAACAAAAAAAAAATGTATTTTCATCGCAGAACATATGTTAATTGGCCTTTTCTTGAGGAATCAATAAAAGAATTTAATATTATAGGAAGTTATCTATTGATGTTGCACGCAGTAGAAAAAGCCATCTAACAGGCTGTTGTTAGGATTAGGAACGCTTTGTGATTTCAATGTCAACTACATGATGATATTCATTTTCCAAATGTCAGACTCTAAAGCGATGTTTTTTACGTAGTCAGATAAAGGGCAATCCTTAGTCTATCATTTGTAAATTTGATAGGAAAGACTAGAGAATGCTAGGTTTACAGTGAAAGACCTCCCCTTGGGCAGAACACTGGATGAATGAAATGAATATAAACTTGGTAAATAATTTCATAATGAGAATGATTGATTCATGTCCGCCAAATTTCGTGGCATAGCACCCACAAGGTGACACTGGTGCGAGCTTATTTTGAATAATTAAATTTTATTTTTATAAGGCATTAGATATATTTAAAATGATTGTATCTTCCCTCGAATATAAAATGGCACTGACAGAGAAATTTTCGGGAGCAATTAGTCTTCTTTCTTCACCTTAGTACGATATATGACACATATCTTAATGTGTATATTTTCATCAATAACAGTTGTTACAATAAGTTTCTACAACGTTTGGTGAACAGGCAATTGCGGAGTGTTCTTCCTATAAGGGGACATTCCGGTGAAATTGAAGTAAACTTACCATTCGGTTAGGGGCATTCCGTTGATCTTGACATATAAATTTATACAGAATTTTCCGAAATTCTCGCACATGGAATACATCATGAGAATCCTAAATGAAATTCAAGACGAAAATATTGTTAATAAAATTTCGTCACAAAATTTTTAATTGCCAATTTGGCAACACTGTCCAGCATAGAATGTGTCAGTCTACTGTAATGTAATGTTTACCGTATTTACCATTGCAGTTAAACAATGAAATAGTAAGATACGAATGTATAATAATTTATTACGAAATCATGTAGGAATGTAATGTAACACAGAAATAATTCCTACATTACAGAAAAGTAAAAGTAAATAAATAAAAAAAATAAATAAAAAATGAGGGCAGTGACAAGAACTATGAACATTTTATTTTTAAAGTAGAATATGGATAGCTTGAATTAAGTTAACAGCAGTAATTCTTATTTTCAAAGTAAAATTTTGATTCACTGTAATTAAAAATGTTGCCTTAAAACATTCCGTCTCCATTTTCATCCACGATTCACATGATTTAGTCCGTGTGCGGGAAATTTGGGACGTTATGTGTATGATAACTAATTTCATGAAGCTAATTATTGCTTTGTCCTCCAAAATTTAGAAGCGCAATGACCGCAAGTTAAGTAGCACTGGTATGGGCACATCTTTAATTCATTTTAATTACGGTATATTTTTTATTGGGTTATTTTACGACGCTGTGTCAACATCTAGGTTATTTAGCTTCTGAATGAAATGAAGGTGATAATGCCGGTGAAATGAGTCCGGGGTCCAGCACCGAAAGTTACCCAGCATTTGCTCGTATTGGGTTGAGGGAAAACCCCGGAAAAAATCTCAACCAGGTAACTTGACCCGACCGGGATTCGAATCCGTTCCACCTGGTTTCGCGGCCAGACGCTTTTAATTATATTTAAGACGTTATTATTATATTTATGGATGTATTTATTTACCGATAATATAAAAAAATGCTTAATACAGAACATTGTGGGATTACTTAAGCGTTCTTTTTGTTATTTTAGTGCGATACACCTCGCATGAGACATCTTACTGTGTATAATGTAAAAAATAACAGGTGTTACGGAAATTTTCTGCAACGAGAGATTAAGATAATATGGCGTGTTCTTCCGGGCCTTCTGTGCTCGAGTATTTAAGTGTGCTTAAATGCGACAGCTTCATGTCAGTAGATTTAGTGGAATATAAAAGAAATCCTACGAGACAAAATTTCGGCACACCGACGACGCTGATATAACCTCGGCAGTTGCGAGCGTCGTTAAATGAACCGTAATTTAAAAATTTAATAAATATTAAATGTTACGAACTTTAGCCCTTAGGTCACATTGAAGATCAATAAGTCCGAGCTGTAAATCGTTAAATGTTAAATGTTACTACAATGACCTTTCCTACACTTACTCGTAATATTACAGTATTTATTAATTTATTTAATTTTACTGGCAGAGTTAAGGCCATAACACCAATTTACACTCAACCAGTATAAAACACGTAGCAAAAATATATAACACCAATATAGAGAAACATTGGAATAATAATAAATAATAATAATAATAATAATAATAATAATAATAATAGCAAAATTTAGATGTAATTCTAAGAGTTAAACAATTACAATTCAGTGTTAAATAAGATAATTTGTACCAAAAAATCGTTAATCACTGTTAAAAATAATATTTAATATTCTTCCTACAGGAAGACATTTCAGTGAAACTTTAAATCAACCAACATCTGAGATTTAAAACATCCAAGAAAGAGAATGCTATAAATACCGTCATTTTCGTTATTGCAAAACTTTCATTTTTATATCCTAACGAGAGACACTTCTCGTTGACAGTTTCACCTCCTACTGCTCTGTCCCTATTTTGCATCCAATTTCCGACAGTGAGTTGAGTTCCAGTAGTGATTTATTGTAAATCAGAGTTCGCATGTGATCGTTAATTTTTCCTAGGTTTAGTAATATGCATTTATTTATATATTAATTCGTTAATTATTAAAAGCGCTACCCTCGTGCGGGAACACAACTTCGCTAACCGCTAACGACGGCTCTGATTTGATGTGCTGATTAAATAGCACCACGTAATAGCTAGAGCGCGAGCATGCATCCAGGAAAAAATGCTGAAATGTATACGAAAATATGCAATGCCGTCATTGTAAATACGCAATTTGAAGTGATATAGTCGCATTAAAATATTACAAATCATTTTCTAGCACAAACGTTTTGCGAATCAAGGCTGGGAAGTGTTTTTTACGAACTCGAGAGACAGTTTGAAAAATTCGCTCTTCTCCTTTTTCAGTTTCCGATATTATGTAATGCACTTCACAAACGTGTATTGTACAACAATTTTTGCACGATCATATTTTAAAAAAACCA
Source organism: Periplaneta americana (assembly GCF_040183065.1). Taxonomy (NCBI): domain Eukaryota; kingdom Metazoa; phylum Arthropoda; class Insecta; order Blattodea; family Blattidae; genus Periplaneta; species Periplaneta americana. The sequence goes on along the minus strand of NC_091126.1, from coordinate 39,704,042 downwards.
AATACAATAGATATTGCATTGAAAATTTAGAGAAATATTATTCTAAAGCCTTCGCAAAACTGCACTGTAATGGTAACTTTGTAACAATAAGTGCACAGTAATAGATCTATTTCAGTGTAGGTTTTTATATTTTTATATTTTTAGCTTTAGTACAATCATTAATAAAATATGGTATAATAAATGGAGGTGGAGTAGCATCATCTGTACTTAATCCATTAATTTTATTACACAGAAGATTATGAACCGTCTGAACCCTGACGCACCGGACTCCCCTCTTTGTATTTGTATAATATAAATATGATTTTCATTGTCATACACATTTAATGTAATATGTGTATTTTACGTCATAATTATGTATATATTTTATGTAACTATTTGTACAGGGCTATAATATGTATGATTACATTACAGCCCTAATATACCTTCGGGTAAAATAGGGTTCTATAAACTTGGAAATTCAATGATAATAATACACAGAAGATTAATAAAAATTTGTCTAACTAAAAAATATGGATTACCCAACAAGTTTAATTTATACAGATTTTAAAGTATTAACTATTGAAGAAATTTATAAATATAGTTTAATAACTTACTACCACAGAAATCAAATAAAACATAAATCTAATCGACATGAATGTCGTACTCGAAAACAAAAGTTTACTTTCCCATTAATTGAGCCTAAATGTCTTACAAGGGTAGCTCTTAATCATGGTGCTAGTTTCGGCCCAAGACTTTATAATAAAATTACAAAGCATTTTCCAAATTTGAAATATTTTAAAACTGAAGCTTTTAGAAAATAAATTTATAAAATTATTCATGATATACTGGGTGTTCATTTCAAAGTGTGTTATGACGTCTCTGTTGTGAGCCATCGATTTGAAGCGAGTTTCAGCTTTTATGTCAGAGAAGTTGCCTATTAATCAAGGCGTTCAATCTGAACTTGAGAACGTGTACGGTATAACTTGAACGTCGTAGGAACAGATGGCGGTCTGTACGGTCTACGTGGTACCATAACCTCTTTCGAACTGTGTTTTGCGCGGGCAAGTTGTTCGCAGGGTATTTGTTATCATCCGTTGCATACCACAACATTCCACAACACAAATCAAATGCTCCGTGTCCATGTTGACTGTCCAAGCTAATGTCAACAAATATGTAAGTAATCGTCTTAACCCTCTCGCCATATCCCGACAGTAAGAAAAAAACTCACGTCAGTACGTGTTTCCAAACAGTTCACATACCTGCCACTACCGGCGTTACCGCACGTATCGGTACGTACTTCCAGAGTCCGTGGGTATCCACGGACTCTGCGTACTTCAGAATGAACGCCGTACTTGCTAGGCAACTTCTCTCGCATTCAGGTAATACGCCTCTGCGGAAGTGTAGGAAGATTGAATTCTCTAGGCTCATCGGCTAGCCACATGACGGCATACAGCGAGCCATGACACACTTTGAACTGAACACGCAGTATAATATTAACAAATATGTGTATATTTTTACCCTTTATTTCTGTCGACTATATTCATGTTTTTATTGAATATCACTGGCTTCTGACTGTCAATTTATATTAAATGTGTTTTTCTCTCTGTTTCTCTCTTTTTTTTGCTCTTGTGTGTTATTTATTGGTTTCAATTAAGTTACTTACTGTATTTGGTAAATTGTCCTTGTAAATTTTATGATATATTATTGGCTAAGACCACGCCGTACACGAGCCTGGCTCTTACGGTACTGACTAGAAACATTTTTGTTTTATAATTTTAATTTGTACTCACTAGCTAGCTAGTTAAATAAATTAATTAAATAAAATAAAATAAATATTATGTTATGAAGCATGGTTTCCCTAGCACCAATTTCTGTGTAGGGATTCTAACTTTCAATGCCTAACAACAATACCTGTAAATGCAACAAAAAACACGATCGTGCAAAAAGTTAGCTTACAGTGTTACTTAAAGTTCACATCAGACTACAGACACAATTTTGTTCTTTCTACGAAATAATGTGTTTCTGCTGACACCATGACTCTGAGAAAACAAAGGCTGATATTAATTTCATGATTATGTGCTCAATGTTGCAATATTACCTTAATTGCCAGTAGCTACAAATATAATATAATGTGTGGTAGACGTCTCTTTTGAATCAGTTGAGCTCGAGTTACACACGGTTTATTGTTATGTTCATACAACACCTGCTAACAAACTATTGTTTGATCTAAGTTTAATCTGTCTATACGATGAGGAAAGAGGAAAGAGCAATGCTATCAAATCCATATAGTCGAGCTCTGCACTGGCTCGGGTTGAAATTCACTTACGATTGTCGGGTTCAGGCCTTAAATAAAATGCAAATTAATTTTCCACGAATTATGCACTGATTAAAAACAATACGAAGGTTTTAATGTATGCACGATTAGATGTCCAACTGGTACCATCCATAAAAATAGACTACTGATATCTCAAATTACTGTTCAGTTTTTCGAATTCGTACAGGGACATCATTTCATTTTTACTTCAATTTTTATTGTACCTGAGTTTTTGAATGTACTTCACTCCCACCCCTTCTAATAATGAAGTTCAACCGTCCTCCACACAGATCCAAGACTGCCTATACAGTCATAGTAGCCTTACGGTCATTGTAAACAGTACGTTCCAGAAATATGTTTGCGTTTTCCAGTGACGAAAGAGCTTTCAATATTGAATCATTTTCGCACAGGTACTGTCGTCCATTTGCCTACGTCGTATCCCGGTTTCCCCATCAGCTTTTATTCGCCAGTTAGTGGCTGGGCTCTCTTTGCTCCTTTCTCAGAACATTAATTTCTGTTAGGAATTGTAAATCTACGTAATATTATACAACTGTTTAAAATAACTTAAATAAAAGGGCCTTGTTAAGTAATTAACTGTCACGTGATTTCCTCCCTTTCTACGACCATACGACATAACCACTTGGAAGGTCAGTAGATAGTATGTCTGAGTAATTTTATCTTTTCGGATCGGGCAGAAGTGAAGATTGAATTTACAGTACCTAAGGTACCCTTTTATAGAATAGGTACGTAATTATTTCAACATGAGTTACTAGTACGAAGATCGAAACTAGTAATTGCAATTAGGTACAATAGTCTATAGTGCGATAAATGCACATTAGAACTGAAGCCTGTATCGAAATGAACGGCCACCATTTTCAAAAATATACGTTTAAATATCCACATTATGATTATTTTTCAATTTAACTTCATTCTTTATATTGTGCTGTAGACAGTATAGTATACACTGCATAATGAATACGTCTACATGGACAGCTCAGTTCGTGAGTGAAAACACACATTGTTAATACTGTACTGTACTTTGATTAAACAAAAACCTAATGCAAATGATCAAACTCAAAAGCGCAATTTTCACCGGCATTATCACCTTCACCTCATTCAGACGCTAAATAACCTAAGCTGTTGATAAAGCGTCGTAAAATAACCTAATAAAATAAACAATAGCGTAATATTTCCTAGTTTTCGTAAATGGATGAACTACTTTTCTTCCCTCCTATACCTAGTAAAGTGATTTCTTTATATATTACGCCAGTATCATCGAACTCCAGTCGTGGAACGGGGTAGCAAACGGCGTTGATCCAGAGGTATAGGCAAGTTAATATTAAAAATGTTAGTAAAAATAAAATGATGTCCCTGTATTTTCATAACGGCATTTGTCTCGTCTATATACTCACAGACACAGAACACTGATTATTAAGGCCCGGGGGTTTAGCTACAAAAACATTTCAACAGGTTAATAGTGACGGGGTTATACTCCACCTGTATCTCGTAAACATGAGGAAGGTGGTTGACTCGTAGGCTCCATTTCAGTCACTCACGTAATACGCAGCCTACAACCAATGTCAAGGCCAGCCTAGCTAACCTAACACAGCGTCATAGAATAAATTACACATTTTATCGTAAATTATACAAACCAAATAACTTTTCTAATAATATAAACATAAATATACATAACGTATGCATTCATATTAACAATGTGCACAGTAAATGAAAAGGTAATTGATTGTGACCATATTTTATATTATGTGCACACGTTTTGTTACAATAAATTACAATATTTAGGGACATCAATTTATTTTTACTTCAATTTTTATTGTGCCTGAGTTTTTGAATATACTTCACTCATACCCCTTCTACTAATGAAGTTCCAACTGTCCTCCTCACAGAACCAAGATCGCAGTACTGAGTTGATGAGTATAGTACGTTAGAGAAATATTTTCGCGTTTTCCAGTGACGAAAGAGCTTTCAATATTGAATCATATTTTCGCACAGGTACTGTCATCCGTTTGCCTACGTCGCATCCCGATTTCCCCCACCTGCTTCTGCTCGCCCTTCTATGAAGACTAGTGGCTGGACTGTTGTAGCTCTTTTCTGAATTGGACGTATACGTAATATTATACAACTGTTTAAAATAAATAAAAAGGCCTCGTTAAGTAATTAACTGTCACGTGATTTCCTCCCTTTCTACGATCCTGCGACATAATCACTTGGCCGGACAGTAGATAGGACGTTTGAGCAATTTTATCTGTACCAGTCGGGTAGAAGTTAAAATTGAATTTACAGTACGTAAGGTACTCTTTTATAGAGTAGAATTACTTCAACATGAGATACTAGTACGAAGGACGAAACTGGTAATGGGAATTAGATGCGATAGTCTATAGTGCGATAATATGCACAAATGAACTGAAGCCTGAATCGAAATGAACGGTCACAATTTTAAAATATTTGTTTAAATACTGGCATCTATATTATGATTATTTTTCAATTTAACTTCATTCTCTATACTGTACACTAATGTGCTGTAGACAGTATAATATACACTGCATAATGAATACGTTCGCATGGATAACTCAGTTCGTGAGTAAAAACACTTTTTGTTAATACTGTACTGTATTTTGATTAAACGAAAACCTAATGAAAATGATCAAACTCAAAGTTTATGTAAATGGATGAACTACTTTTCTTACCTCCTATACCTAGTAAAGTGATTTATTTGTATTTTACGCCAGTATCATCGAACTCCAGTCGTGGAAGGGGATAGGTAACGATATTTCCGGTTCTCAGCCATTAATCCAAAGGTATAGCCAGGTTAATATTAAAAATGTTTGTAAAAATAAAATGATGTCTCTGTACATTTTAATGTTTTCAAATGAAAAATATCTTCTATTCTCCTCCAAACGTGATCTGTATCGGGAAAAACTTTTCTTTACGTCGCATGACGTGATGGGGGCAAATTCAAACCAAGAGGAGATATTAAGTGTTTCCGTTATGAGGGTTACTATTTTGATCTCCTCTGGAACCTTCTTATTCATATCGAATGGTACAAAGAGTTGAAATTACTACATTTTTCTCTATAAATGTATTGTGTCCGTCTGAACTAAAGTTAAACGTTGAAGGCTTATTTTCCTCCCTCTCTGTGTCTATATAATGCAACATGTTTCTATGCTTCTTAGTTGCGATATGTTGTTCTATATATTTATGGTAGCCACCTGTTACTTTTGTTCAACACAACTTACAAACAATATTCCGACCATCAGAGGAAAAATACTCACCGTCATAATCTGCCACAAATGCATCTGTTATAATAGTTTTCGGACGTCCTCGCTTATGCATGATTTGATTTCACTTAGTGCTGCTCATCGGAGTGACTATTACCGCGGAGGAATCGGAGATTACGAATAAAGCTCTCCACCGGTGATCTCCGATACTACTGTAGGTGGAACAGGGGACATACGGAGGGATGCGGTGGTTCGGAGCGAAGCGAAGTTGGAGGACGTAGAGCTCATGGACGACCGGCGCGTACGGACTGAAGGTAGTTGTGAGCGGAATAAAATTGCACCAAATCTTACATCCGTCGCATGGAAATTCTTTAATTTAGTTGATAATAATAAAGTCGCACGCCGTGAACTTTGTGGGCGAATTTACTCTAAGGGTTGTGATACTTTGAATATATTAGACCATTTGAAGCGATCGCACAATCGCGGACTTGAAGAAAGTAAGTAAGTAAGTAAATTTAACTGTTCAAAACACTTTTGAACTCTTTTAAAAAGCGTGTTTACTTTGATTTATATATAAAAATTCTAATAAATATTTTCGTGGTTTTTTGTGCAGACAGAGTAACATTGCGAATGAGAAACTGAAAAGCAGAAGAATTTCAGCAAAAAAGGACCCTCTAAGATTGATCCAGCATATTGTTACGAGATGAAACTCCAAACTTCAGTGATGAGCCGCTTACTTGAAATGAAATATGAGTTAGTGATTGTGTTGTCAAAAAAGCCAAACTCTCCTAGGACGCTAACAGTTCCGTATTTGGAAATCTCTATGGCGTGGACCAGGTTAGATAGATTCTATGAGTAGGTCTAAATTTTAAAATGTAGGTATGTAAGTGTTTAGGCTAACATTAAGAGCCGCGGTTTTGGTACTCGTACTTGCTGTCAAAAATAAATTATTACCATTCAGATACACATTGATGGTTAATTAGTGATATCATCGTTTTCGTAGTTTTAAAATTACGCAAAACATTTGATACGATTTTTTTAGCTGCTTTAGTGCTATTGTTCCAAAGGTTCACAGCCTAGAAAAGAAGTCTTGAAATTTCTATCAAACGTAACTTTCGAGGCAATAAAAATCATACATAACTTATATGGAATATTTAAAAGGCAACTTGAGTTATAGGATTAAAATATTGAGTTTCATTCTGAAACTAAAGAAACGTGTGGTAATAATATAATTACAATTATCCTTAAGTTGATATCCGCTTATATTTTATATTACAGAGGAAGAGTGACGCGTTTTAGAAGAGACAGTTCAAATACTGAAACCCTTTAACACAATGATCACAATCCTGTCTGGTGAAGAGTCTTAATAAACTATTTTGGACAGTAAACTTTAACCTATTGATACCACACGTTTCTTTTGTTCCATTCTGAAACTCGCTTCATATATTTTACGTTAAACTAAACCGATAGAATAATAATTGACAAAAACTGTTTGTGAATAAACGAGTGTTTCCAGGAAAATTATAAATGTTCAGATTAGCTACTGAAAAGCTTTACTTCTGCGTTAGTTTTCAGTTAATTTTAATGTTATTAATTTGATCAATGACATAAAACTAATACGCCTTTCCACGTATATTATGAATTTCAAAACTAGAAAAAAAATCTGTCAGCTAACATAGTATTTCAAGCAAAACAAGGGAAAAAGAAGAGCCGAAGAAAGAGAGAGAGAGAGAGAGAGCGAGAGAGAGGTAAATAAAAAAGAGAAAGTAAACAAAAACTACATACTTATTTTAAAAGATACGCGGACGCCAGCGGACTCCAACCACTATCTGATCCGATTAAAGGAATGCTCAGCGCAAAATGTATGTCTGCGCCACAGCACATATACAACCTGCGCGGCATCAATCGGAGGTAACCGAAGGTCTCCGAATGAAAGCGCACAAACAACCGCTCCGGAGAAAAATCTAATCATAAGCAGCACTACTTTCACTCACAGCGTATTCCCTGCCTGCTTACCGTACCCAATACCGCCTGACCTATAGGCAGCGCAAGCTGTGTACTAACTCAGACAGCGTTCTATGCCTTGTGTACCACTAACTTGAACATTTGGCTAAACCCCCGGGCCTTACTGATTATATATTGTTTTACCTGGGACACTGGAAGATTGCTCTTTCTCATGTTCCTACTTGAGTGATTTTTTTTTTCTCTTCTACGTGGAGGGACCCGGAGGCTTAAATGCAGTCTGAGGCTTATTGAGTTTACCACTCCAATTCTGTGAATGATTTTCTACCCGAACGTCCGCACCATTAAGTATATCCGGGCTACGGTATGAATGATAATGTCACTTAATGAAGGCTAACGCCGAAAGTTACTCAGTAATTCTGCTTCAATTGGTTGAGGGAAAGACCCCGGAAAATTCGAACCAGGTAACTTGTCTCAACCAGAATTTGAACCCGCCCCTCTTGTTACACGGTCAGACGTGCTAACCGTTACTCCACAGCAGTGGAGTGATAATCCCCCGTAAATGTTCATGACACCTGAGTTCCTGGCCTCTGCTTTATCTCTTAGTCTGCCGACAGTAACAAAATTGCCATAATATAATCTTATAGGGTGCTATTCATAGACATTTCTCAGCACGCGCTACGAGCGTGCTCAACTAGCCCCGGCTATCCACTGGTTACTTGTACAGAATTCAAATCATATCCTATCACTAACACTGGTTTATGAATACGAAAAACGCTGATCATCCATCGGAAGCCCGCGCTAAGAATGTCTATGAATACGGCCCATAAATTTTAAAACCACATCGCTCCACTAAACTTAACACAAAGAAACGAATTTCCCATAATATTTCATAATTCATTATACAGGGACATCATTTTATTTTTACTTCAATTTTTATTGTACCTGAGCATTTGAATGTACTTCACTCCCACCCCTTCTAATAATGAAGTTCAACAGTCCTCCACCCAGTTCCAAGACCGCATATACAGATCATAGTAGCCTTACGGTCACAGTAAACAGTACGTTCCAAAAATATATTCGCGTTTTCCAGTGACGAAAGAGCTTTCAATATTGAATCATTTCCGCACATGTCGTCCATTTGCCTACGTCGTATCTCGGTTCCCCTACCAGCTTTTATTCGCCAGCTAATGGCTGGGCTGTCTTAGCTCTTTTCTGAGAACATTAATTTCTGTTAGGAGTCTGACGTCTACGTAATATTATACAACTGTTTAAAATAACTTAAATAAAAGGGCCTCGTTAAGTAATTGTCACGTGATTTTCCTCCTTTCTACGACCCTACGACATAATAACTTGAACGGACAGTAGATTTCATGTCTGAGTAATTTTATCTTTTCGGATCGAGCAGAAGTGAAGATTGAATTCACAGTACGTAAGGTATTCTTTTATATATTAGGTACAGAATTATTTCAACATGAGTTACTAGTACGAACAACGAAACTGGTAATTGGAATTAGGTACAATAGTCTATAGTGCGATAATATGCACATTAGAACTGAAGTCTGTATCGGAATGAACGGCCACCATTTTCAAAAATGTGTGTAAATATCCATATTATGATTATTTTTCAATTTAACTTAATTCTCTATATTGTACGCTAATGTGCTGTAGACACTATAATATACACTGCATAATGAATACGTCCGCATGGACAGCTCTGTTCGTGAGTAAAAACACTTATTGTTAAGACTCTACTGTAATTTGATTAAACAAAAACCTAATGAAAATGATCAAACTCAAAAACTCAATATTTCCTAGTTTACGTAAATGGTTGAACTACTTTTCTTCCCTCCTATACCTAGTGAAGTGATTTGTTTGTATATTACGCCAGTCGTGGAAGGGCTTAGCAAACGGCGTTGATCCAGAGGTATAGGCAAGTTAATATTTAAAATGTTAGTAAAAATAAAATGATGTCCCTGTATATCAAATTCAACTAGTTGTACTTACTTTATGCAGAATAAAACATTCAAGTAACTGGACGACCAGCTCAAGCGCGAACGTCACTAAGGGCCATAATCATAGACATTCTAAGCGCGGGCATCCCGTGGATGATCAGCGAACTAACGTTCTTCGTATTCATAAACCAGTGTTAGTGATATGATATTATATGAATCCTGTACAAGTAATCAGTCGATAGCCGGGGCTAGTTTAGCACGCTCGTAGCGCGGGCTAGCGAAATGTCTATGCATAGCACCCTAAAAGGTTATTAAATTAAACTCACACTAAAGACAGAAATCCGTTTCATTAGTGGTTCCAGATGTTTAAGAAAAGTTCCCTTATCACGCTTCTCTGCCTAGGGCTGCCCATACAGATTTTCACGTGACCAATAATAAAATATTAAATGGAGTTATAACCTGCATGGCGTTAATTCCTTCACTTGACCTATGATTTAGAACTTACACGGTTTGGAATTGAACGGGTTACATCAGCTTCTTGTCTATGCGGATGACGTGAATATGTTAGGAGAAAATCCACAAACGACTAGGGAAAACACGGAAATTTTACTTGAAGTAAGTAAAGCGATACGTTTGGAAGCAAATCCCGAAGAGACAAAGTTTATGATTATGTCTCGTGACCATTATTTTGTGCGAAATGGAAATATAAAAATTGGAGATTTATCCTTCGAAGAGGTGGAAAAATTCAAAAGTTTTGGAGCAACAGTAACAAATATAAATGACACGGGAGGAAATTAAACGCAGAATAAATATGGGAAATGCCTGTTATTATTCGGTTAATAAGCTTTTGTCATCTAGTCTGCTGTCAAAATATCTGAAAGTTAGAATTTATAAAACAGTTATTATTATTTTTTGGTCTGTATGGTTGTGAAACTTGGACTCTCACTTTGAGAGAGGAACAGAGATTAAGGGCGTTTGAGAATAAGGTGCTTAGGAAAATATTTGGGGCTAAGAGGGATGAAGTTACAGGAGAATGGAGAAAGTTACACAACGCAGAACTTCACGCATTGTATTCTTCACCTGACATAATTAGGAACATTAAATCCAGACGTTTGAGATGGACAGGGCATGTAGCACGTATGGGCGAATCCAGAAAAGCATATAGTGTTAGTTTGGAGGCCGGAGGGAAAAAGACATTTGGGTATGCCGAGACGTAGATGGGAGGATAATATCAAAATGAATTTGAGGGAGGTGGGATATGATGGTAGGGACTGAATTAACCTTGCTCAGGATAGGGACCGATGGTGGGCTTATGTGAGGGCGGAAGAAAAACATCCGAGTTCTCTAAAAGCCATTTGTAAGTAAGTAATATTATCGGAATTATAACGCATTTGTGGGGAAGTCTAAGGCAGAAATTCTCCTACAATGAAAAGTTTCAAAAGAAAACAGCAAACGTTTTCGAACTTCGGATATACTTTCGTCTTAAGTTGTAAAATGAAAAGAAGAGAAAAGGATCATTTGTAACGGCCCCAAAAACTGAAAATCTTTTCTCACCTCTGCTTGAAATTAGATGCAATTTTAGTTAATTGCTAGATTTTATATTTGTTCTCAGAAATTTAAAAATGCAAGTCAGAAACTCTCTTCATCAGCATGAAATGAAAAATATAAACGGAAATGAAAGAGAATTCCATGCATCTGTGTTATTCAGTCAAAAAACGGTAACTTTACAGACATCAAATTAAAGATCAAATTTATAATTTAACTGCGAAAGTAGATATAGCTCTCTGGTTGCTAGTAACAGGGCAGCATGGTTTTTAAATTAGAATTTATATCTTTTTATTGGAGGTGTGTAACAAAGACAGCAGAGCAGGTTTAGCGTGGCTGAGATTGGGAGCATGTAAGGGTAATAAAATTGTCAACGAAAAAGGAGAGCGCCCTTTTCCATTTGGCAGAGAAAAGGACTCCTATCTACATATTTTATTACAGTGTGTCGAATTGGAACATGTACGTAGAAAATATCTAACACCCTCGATGCTAAGTCAGAATAGTCGTTCGTTTGCATGTCTTGACCTCATGGGGAATAGAGAATACGAACGAAAGATTAGTTTGTTCTTCTTGAAGGCGAGACAGATTAGAACTTCAGCTGTTGAAGTTTGTGACACGAACTGAGGAAGGGATAATAGTATCTACCCAATTATACACTTTTATGTCTGTTTTAGGTTACGATATATTATATAATGTGTTTTGTTGTGCCATTTTCATTTTAATATCGATCGTCTAGTTCAAAAGTGCGACAACTCAAAAAACAAGTTTTGAGTTATCTTCAGTTAAAAGTTTCAAATAAATCACTTAGAAAGGAGCAGAGTTCTGATTCATAACCACGAGAATTAGAAATTAGTCAGTATTCAGGACGAGTATATCACAATCTTCCAGTCCATTATTAATACAATTCCAAATGTACTAATAGTGAATTAGTAAAGTCCATAGTTATAATTATTTCTAAAGCAGTTTATTTAGTTTTTTTTTCTTTTCGGTTGTAAATATGACTTATCTCAATACTGAAGCTGAAAGAGCTCCGAAAGGGGGTTTTAGTGGTATAAATAACTAAAAAATGGCAATTTTTGAGTTCTCGCACTTTGGAACTGGACGATCGATATGTGTATTCTTTTAGTGAATAGTTGGATATAATCATAGGTGACGGGAGGGTGAAACCTACAAAGTAGGACTTGTTTTAGGTACAAAGCACGTACGGTCAGAAGATGCGTGCATTGGATTTTAGAGAAAAATATGACAATATAAACTATGTATGTAGCCTATAATATTACTCAATAAATCCATCTATCTATCTTATTATTTTCCCCAACAAATAACCAAATATCCCGCATTTTGACGGTCTCAACCGTGCATCGGAACTTCAGCACATCTGAGAAATTTGTTCGTATTGAATCAGTTCAGAACATTTACAATAACCAAGACATGTTCTAGCACAAACTTCGACTCGTATTAGTCAAATCCTGCAGCTTGCAGTCATGTAACGAAAAAGGTCACTATCTTCTTAACTGGTGTTCAATTACTTTTTAACGAGGAATTATTTGAAAATGTTCTAGCGCAGACATGATTTTAGAATGACTCATTGTGTCGGGTGACGAACCTGAGGTCGAGTCAACAGGCTAACCATTTGCAGAGTATTTCAGCCTGAGGATATTCGACCCAGGCCGTCACGCACACTAACAATTTACTAAAAGACACAAATTTCATTTTGCAATTCATTTAATTACATTGCGGTCTCATTTCAGGAAGTAAATAATTATTCTATTTCGAAATATCCATCAAAGTAGAAACATAATGATGTAATTAACTAATCAATTGTAATGATGGGGGTGAAAACACAGCATGTGTGGTTCTGTTTGTAATTAAAATATTTTAATCGAAATTTTGCAATGAAGAAACAATCAAAATAATAGAGCGTCGGGCTCGATATATATTGCTTTCCGACACACTCTAGCGTCAAAAACAGTTTTTAGATTACAATTCGTCACCATTTTAACAACCTAGAGGTTATGTCTAGACCGTCACCACAAGATCCCGAGGACTAATGGGATGGTTTGCGTTATTGCACATGCGCATGACCTTTACACGACTTCAAATTCAGTGGAAGAAAAACATGTCCTTCAAAGACTAGCGTATTTATATTTAGTAATTAATTCCAAAAGTACACTCTGGTACGAATTTTTCTTAGTCAGTTTCAGTTAGCCTGTCCGTGTAATATCAGAATGATAATTTATATCTGCTTCCCACAAATTCCTCCTTATATCTTCATTAGACCACTGTACCAATGACGCTGAACAATGTATCACGTTAAATCGTTATTTAATTATTTAAGAAAATAAATAAAAAATAAGTGATATTCTTGTGTTAGTATTATTCAAAGATACGTTGCAATACTACATTATGCAAAGAGCCTAAAATGGTAGTAATTAAGACGCGAATATGTTTGAGAAACGAGCTCAAGCGAGTTTCATACTTTTCATACAAGCGTCTTAATTACAATTATAGGCAAGTTTCATACGACTTTTCATGCTCGACCATATTTATAACTTGAAATTATTCATAAGTATTCATGTTATTCTTATCTGACTGGGGAGCGGAACTGACCTTGTGCAATATCTCGTAAATTTTGAGATGTGCGCAGACGCGAAAGTATTGACTTTTTCCGAGAAACAAATGTCATTGACCTTGATACAATCTAGACAGTAAAATAAACATTAATCTTGATATAACCTTGAAATTGATTTAGACATTGAAAAACGAGATGACAAATTCAATTTATTTGAATATTATTTACAATTAACGCTAATTATTATAGTAACAGAACATAACCTTCTGCGACAGTATTGGATTTCCAGCCTGCGTGACGTTTCGCTAGTTGTCTTTCGATTGCATATCCGGGAATAATCGATACTTGCGCTTTCATATTGCTACAATGGCGTTATCTGATTGGTGGAACACCTGAACTTTAATGAATAGGTGTACTTTAATGAGGTCCATTAAAGGGCTGCTACCAGGTGTATAATTACTACATTTCGGCATGGTCGAGCATAAACAATTTTTAGTTTAAAAGATCACATTATATCAATAGTATAAATTCGCTAGACGTGATACAAAAGGTCCTTTAAAACGCTTGAGGGATGGTAGGGGTGTACGAAAATATGTGGACATCGATCGTTTTTCCGTTAGGGGCGCTGATAAGATGAAGAGGTTAGGTACTAAGAGCGCGCATTCTCCATTACTAGATCAGTCACCTTTAACGTTCTACATGTTGATGGTCAGTCTGTTGCTGTTCGAAGAGGCGTAACATCGTGTGTTTGGCAACTCAGTTTAAACATAGAAAGGTTGGGTTGGAAAGGGTGGGCTTGTACAATGGCCTCCTCGATCTCCCGATCTTATACAGATGGATTTCTTTCTGTGGGGGTAGGTGAAACGTCTCGTTTATTCGACCACTGTAGATACTATGTTGCTGTAGCTGCAATAATCATCGCGGAAACTCCTGGAATTTTTTAACGTATCAGAAAATCAATCAATGGTATGCGGATGCCATCTCTGTGCGAAGTCAATGGCAAGCTATTTGAACAGCGTCTGTAAGTTAAACATGTGAACTCTCCTTTCTCGGAAATGGTACTTAGTACGTAGAGCTGTGACTCACTCTAGCGGCAAATCGGTCGATGTAACATGAATTTTGGTACCTACATTAAAAAGTTGTTCATCTTGACTTCATCTATCATACCTTAAATGTTGTAACGACCTTTCGATCATGGAGGATGCGCGCTCCTAGACCACTAACTGCTCCAACTTATCAGCGTCCCTAGCGGCAAAACGGTCGCTGTACATGAATTTTCGTACATAAAAAAGTTGCTCCTCTTGACCTCCCCTACCATCCTTCAAACGTTGTAAATCACCTTTTGTATTACCCTGCATCTTCTTTGTTAACTTGTAATAAAAGTTAGTCAAGAATTTTAACCAAGTTTCCTTTAGGTTTTCTTTGTGTGCAATACTTCTTTATAAGCTGTCAATGTCCTCATTCTTTCCCGTTATTTTATTATTCATTTTTACCTCCTAAGTTACTCTTATAGTTTAAAGAAAATTCTACTTTCAAAACTAAACTTCATTGAAATGAGCTTCGAAGATCTTTTAGGACATTTGGAAAATACAATTCCAGTGAACAAATCGAAATATAGGCCTATACCGAATACACACACTTCACAAAGCACATGAGAAGAAAAAGGATTGATTCAAATGAAATTTTTGAGACAAATCTTACTTGCAATTTTGTAAAAGAAATTATACAAGAGAAAAAACACGTATCACTTTTTGTTGGTTATTGAACGACGCTGTATCAACTACCAGGTTATTTATCGTCGATGATATTGGTGATAGTGAGATGGTATTTGGCGAGATGAGGCCGTGGATTCGCCATAGATTATCTGACATTCGCCATACGTTTGGAGAAAACCAAGGAAAAAACTCAACCAGGCAATCAGCCCAAGCGGGAATCGAACCCGCGCCCGAGCTCAACACCGGATCGGCGGGCAAGCGCCTTATCCGACAGAGCTACGCCGGTGGCTTAACACGTGTAATTAAATACCATCAAAAGATGTAAAACAAGAAGACGCAAATTTTTAAAACATAAGGACACTATGCTTCATTATGCAATGATGAGGGTTCAGTGTTCTTGAAAGTAGGAACGAAGTCCTGTGATATTAGAGACGGGTCATTGTGTTGCTACAAAAATGATATTAACATCTAACTTTTCACGTTGATGTAAACAATTCAGATTCAGAGGGATAGACTGAACGCAAAGTTTTAGCATAATCTAGTGTATACAGTCACGAAGCTCGAGTTGTGAGGGTGCTAGGAACAATAGACTGTGCAGGTACTATTTCGCGTTGTCTGTGACGAGGCGATAGTAGCGATCCTAGTGGTTAGCTACTATCTATGGATGCATATTTACTACGTATTGAGCTTCGTGATTGTATATACCAGACTGTGGTTGTAGGTAAAATTACGGGCCAGCATTATTACGCAAAGTTGACTCGCTTTGCGGATAGATGTCTCCACAGGAAGTCTCGATCACAACTACAAAGACCCCCCTCACGGATAACTCAGGAAGCATAATTGAGAAATATAAGACGAGGTATAAACCAAATCTCGAACATAATAAACATAAACAGCCTCAAGAGAAGCGGTATACAATATTCCAGCAAGGGAGGACACGAAGTAAATAGAGATCAAATTCTTACATGAAAATTTCAAGAACTAATTTCTTGATTACTGAAAAAGAACTGGCTGTTGAAATGTTATCTACATTGCATTCAATATTAGTTTTGAGGAGAATCAATGAACAGAATGTAACGGAACAAGAGAGGGCAGGACAGAGCACGACAGCAAATAATGCTCGATAGAATAGAACTAAGAAAGGAAAGAGAGCACAAGGAATAATGAAAAAAGGAGCATAGGACAGAAGAGATCAGAGCAGAGAGGGCAAGACAGGATAAGACCAGTGCCGAAACTCTTAAAAGGCTTTTGAGGCTTAGCCTACCCAAAAAATCTGGGGTATTTTTCCTAGTAACAGTAGGCCTATAATTTCGTAATAACGATATATCGTAACACTTAGTTGCGCTCCGATCCTTCCATATATTAAGTTCACTCTTGGGAGTCATTCCAGTATGGAGCGAGCAGTGAGGCCTAAGGCAAAAGCCTCTAAAGCAAGGCTACGAACTTGACTCGCAAGTCTGAGGGAGGAACCGGAGAGGGAATATCGATTCGCTACATCTTCGTACGGGACGAGGCTAGAATTCCGTCACAATATTACGTAGCGCTATGTTGGTGTTCTCTAAAAGCGCTGACTTGTTGAGTTTAGTTCAATCAAGTGTGCTTGTGTGTGTTATATATTAATTTTGTGTAAAATAGCTCATACTGAGATAACACTGAGATCGTTATTTGTGGAATTAAAAGAGAAACCGTTTTCAAGTTAGACGTATGAAACAAAATGTGCTTACAAAAATAGGATATCGAAACAACATTTACATATTAGAATAACGGATGGAGGAAGGTACAGAAATTTTCAATTTTCTGAGTATAAGAAATATCCTTGGCTAACAGGTTGCTCTGAGACAAATTATATTGTTTTACCTGTATTTTGTTTGATGTTTGAAAATGAATGGTCATAATCTTGTGGGGTCTGTGTCACAAAAAAAATATAGGAATGCGGATAAACATCTGCTCTATAAAAAGATAAAAGGTAAGCAAATTTGTTCAGCCTACCCTGTATTTACAACTTAGCTTCGCCACTGGATAGGACAGAACAAAACACTACAAAACAAGGTAAAGCGCTACCGGACAGAGTACAGCACAACAAAACAGAGCAGAAGAAAATGTGCAGAAGGTGACAGGACATTCACGGTCTTACTAATAAAAATTCTATATACAGACGTTTAGCTGTTTTATACTTATACAATGAGTAGCTCGTTTATAAGTCATGTGTAAATTCCTTACTAATAATCACTACATACGTCATGAATAACAGTATAACTGTTACACAGCTACGTCATAGTTTCGTCATTACTTCATTACGAAAAGCAATAGAATATCTGAGGTTTTCTATTGCATCCGGTAGAGCGCTCTAGTGTGCCGTGTTAAGTATCGATAGTAGGCCTACAACTGGTTCTGATCGATTACCACAATATATTTTGGTCAAAGAGTACAAGCTACAGCAATATTATTCTAACTATTCTGTGCTCTTTGGTTTGTTCTCCTGTGATTACAAAGCAACCATCATTATAAAATGACAGTCGATACGAACAGCTGTTAGAGGGGTGGCCATTTTTTCTCTAAATACAACGCTTAAACAAGATGTTTCGTGTATATAACTATTGCATAGCAATTCCCATTGTATAGTTACAGACTGTTTATACATCCATCGCTTGTGCATGGTTTATTAGTAACATTTTCTGTCTCAACTCTGCATAAGTCTCGTATAAAAACTATACACGGTTTATTAGTAAGACCGTCAAGGTATACTGTATTTTACGCAGGGGGAAAGAAATTCGTTATGACCTCTTAAATGTAAGATCATAACATAACTGGGTGGCTAAAACTGAACAGGACTATCTGTAGTAGTGATAATTTGAAGTCAAATTTGCTGCATCATGCTATTCCAGAAAGCATAACACGAAGTTCGTAGGGTAAAATGTCTAGAAAAGAACTAATGTGTTTGGCGTCATTTTCTGGACTTGACAGAAGAAAAGAGGAGAAATCAGTGTAGCACAGAACAAAGCAGTAGAGGATAGAAGAGATAAAAAAAGAAGATAGTACACCAGAAAAAGAAACAAAGCAGGGCAGGGCAGGACAGGACAGAAGAAGACAGGAAAGAATAAGGCAAAAAAATAGAACAGTGCAAACAAGAAGACGGGTTAGGACAGGAAAGAGCAAAACAAAAGTAGATCAGGACAAAAGAATCATACGTCAACGGACGAACCTGAAGAGAGATGAAGAGGGCAGAACGGAGGGGAAGACAACAGGACATAAGGGGACGGGACAAAACACAGGACAACATGACAGCAAAGACGAGGACGGTAGAAGACAGAAAAAGACGGATCAATAATGAAGGTGCTAAGTGAAGACAAAAGAGGACGGTACAGAATAAAATAGGACAATAGACAAAGACTGAGACAAGACAGAAAATTACGGGGCAGTAAGCAGGAGGACAAGAGAAGAAAAAACAAGTTGGAGTACAGAAGAGGACTGGAAAATACAGAAGATAACGGGACAGTGCAGATGAAAACAGAATACAGTAGAACCCCTATTATCCGTGGTAATCAAGGGGGTTGGCTGAACGGTTAATCGAAACAATCGGATAATCCATACCACAAAATATTTTCGTAAATTTAGTAAATAATACTTTCACTTTCGTATTTTCCTCGACCTTGTATTTAACACGCTAGGAAGAGGATCACAAGTTCAGTAATTTAAGTCAGGTTGTCAACAACGAGTTTTAAGGGGGCAAGAAAATTCATTGTAATGGCGGTATGTGGAAAGATAGGAATAGTGGAGGTCTCATGTTGAAGAGTTACATATTTTATACACTTATCCTTAATTTATATTCAATTGCACACAGTTGTAACTCTCGTATTCTGATGCGAGATGAACCATAGTTTCTCTTTCCCCAAACCAATTAATGATTTACACATTTTTCTACACTTAGCACAACGCGATTTCTTTTCATACCCGTGAAAAATAATTCATATAAGCTATAAGTTATAGGGTCTATGAAGTACAACTCCAACAGTAGACCATACTGTGTAAGAGTAAATGCTTTTAATAACACTCTCTAGAAAAAACGTGCTAATATAACGTGCAGTACCTACTTTATATATTTCTGTAGCAAAAAGAGAGAGAGAGAGAGAAAGAAAGGAGGAGGCAAGAGAAAGACAGTCGGATAATCCATCAATCGATTAATATAGTGGGGGGTAATCGGGGTTCTACTGTAGTAAAGATGATGACGGGACAAGACGGAAAATGGCGCTGTATTAATGAAGAGACCAAGACAAAACAACGGGATAATAAAAATAAGACAACATGAGAATTCAGAAGAGGACAGAACAGTAAAGAAGACTACGGGACAAGACAGAAAAGGACATTCAGTAAAGAAAGACAGGACAAGCAACGGGACAGTACAGGAAATGATAGGACAATAAGGAAGACAACAGGACAGTTCAGCAGAGAATATTCCAAGGCAAAAATGTACGGGACAGTGCAGAACAAAACAGGAGAAGACAGAAAACACTAGATGTAAATAAGAAGACAGAACAAGACAACGGGACAATAAAGAAGACAGGACAATAAGGTAGACAAAGGGACAGCGTAGAAGAGAACAGCAGAAGACACAAAAAGAATGGAGAGCAAGGATGGAAACGGGACATTGCAGAAGCGAAGAGGGCTAGATATAAAATGACAGAAAATTAAAGTAAAGGATAGTACAAGACAAGACAACAGGAAAGTAAGGAAGAGTACGGGACAGTGTAGAAGACAGTGGGACAGTGGAGAAGACAGAATAGGACGGGTCAACTATACTATTTTCGCTGTAAGAAGAATCCTAATGTAAACACAAGCACGTGGCTGTCATACCCGTGATTGTGTCACAGTCGAAACACTCACACGACGCAGGAAAATATAGTCCGTATTTGGAAACTATCATCTTGTATTATTTGAAAATAAAAAATTGAATTCTAGTTGTTAAATACAATGAAACATTTAACTTCACTCATATGTAAAACGATAAGTAAAAGAAAAGCTACTTTTATATTTTGTTATGTACTATGAACGCGGATGAATACAAACAGTAACACCGAGGTAGTCTGTTCTTGTAACAAGCTGGCGTCCCTTGAGCTTGTCGTTCACGTTAGCACGTGGTACTGAAGTATGGCTTCTGCATCCTCGGTGTGTGTGGTTATTAATCGTAAGAGTGGAAACCCTCTCAAAAGCGGAGCAAAACAAATAGTCTTAAATATACATAATAAGTTAAATGAGTTTTAATTAGAGTAATTATAAAGTCAACATTTTCTAAACAAATGAATGCATAGTAGTGAGGTTAGGCCTACTTGACGAGTAACGGGAAATGTTTAACATGAAACAGAATGTACAACAGTAGGCGGGAACACGTACTGAGAATCTATGGCGCCAAACAGCGGCCAATGAAGCCTCACTTCAGTCACGTGCTATTGTTTATATTAGGATTTTTCTTACAGCGAAAAGACAACGACGAGGCGATACAGAACTAGATGGGAAAAGACAGAAAATTACTGGGCAGTGAAGAATACAAGGTGACAAATCAGGAGAGAACAGAACTAGAGGAAAAGACAGATGAGGACGAGACAGAAGAGAAAAAACAGAACGGAGTGGAAACAAAGAAGAAACATGGAAGAGAATAAGATAAGGGAGGAATTAAGAGGGAATTTAGGAAAACGGAGGGGAATATTATTATGAAATGTGCGTTTCTTTAGTTCCAAGGTGGTAAGTCAATTTTTGACGAAAATTAGATTTTGCGATATGTTGTGCATTCCGACGGTATCTTTATTGTTGCAAAGGATGACATATATATCTCTAATATATTCCTCTCAAACCCGTTGTTACGAAACATGATTCCAATTATTTTATAACAGCGGTGACCGAAACTCGAGCTGCAGTGATTACATGCGACAGACAGCCTATGAAGTAAGACGACGGTGGAAAGATAGTTTTATGAAAACTACAACCAGTGGTGGTTCCTGTACTAACATCTTCATCAATCCAACGGATAAAAATATCAAGTTTTACTGTATCAGTAATGTTACTGCTGTCATCAAGAGCCAGTGAATAATATAAGATTTTTCCTGCTTCTTTTTTTAATCCTCTTCTTGAATATATTCAGGAATTTTCTAAATTCTTCTCTCGATACATGGTCGAGAAATTTGTAGTTTTTCAAAATTAAAAACTTCTTATGCACAAGTTATTTAAGCTATTTTAATCATTACTGTTTTGAGAAATTCTGTTCTATTAAAAGGCTTTAGAGTACGAAATATTTCAAACCCCATTAGGCAGCTGACTTCCTTACATTGATTTATCTCATCTTTCTCTTTCGGGCTATGATTTAAGACATGGCAATTCCTGGTGTTTAACAGTTCGCTGGCACATAATATTGAATCAATGTTTCTACAATATTATTATTAAATGAATAACTAATAGCGGTCTTACTAATAAAAACTCTATATACAGACGTTTAACTGTCTTATACTTATACAATGAGTAGCTTGTTTATACGTCGTGTGTAAATTCCTTACTAATAATCACTACATACGTCGTGTTTAACAGTATAACTGTTACACAGCTACGTTATAGTTAAGTCATTACTTCGTTACGAAAGGTAAGAGAATATCTGAAGTTCTCTATTGCATCCGGTAGAGCGCTCTAGTGTGGCGTGTTAAGTATCGATAGTACAACTGGCTCTAATCGATTACCACACTATATTTTGGTCAAAGAGTACAAGCTAAAGCAATATTATTCTAATTATTTTCTGCTCTTTGGTTTGTTCTTCTGTGTTTACAAGGCAACCATCATCGTAAAATGACAGTCGATACGAATAGCTGTTAGAGGGGCGGCCATTTTTTCTCTATATACAACACTTAAACAAGGGGTTTCGTGTATATAACTACTGCAAAGTAATTCCCATTGCATAGTTACAGTCTGTTAATAGGCCTACATCCATCGCTTATGCAGGGTTTATTAGTAAACTTTTCTGTATCAACTCTGCATAAGTCTAGTATAAAAACTACACACGGTTTATTAGTAAGACTGTAAATAATTACTCTCATTTAAAGATTATGAATATTAAAATTGAGATAAAACTTAATAATTTTATCCTTCTAGGGAGAAGATCTAAAAATACCAATATTCATGCACGTACAGAAGACTTATAGAAACACATACTTAGTGGTCAGTAATAATAATAATAATAATAATAATAATAATAATAATAGTAATAATAATCATACATTAGTCATCGTGGCAATTAATGTTTTTATATACTCCTAATTGCAACGTTGAGCAAAGTAAACATATTACATTTTGTCCGACAGAACAACAAAAAATTTCTCCTCAATCTTTACGAAACCACCTCTTACTGCTTACAGAGACAGAGTTTGTAGAGCTACATGATGCCGCCACTGCTTGCCTTCAGTACGTGAATGAAAAAAACAGCAATGTACAAGAAACTCCTCGTACCCGTTTGAATGTCTGTGATTACACGATGTAATCACGACACCTCTTTGGTCACCGCTGTTTTGTACGGTGTTCGAACTTTAAATACTCGCTCCTGAAAAACTGTAAAACATGACATCAAATTCTGTCCTCGAGCCAGAAAATTATTTCAACATCATCATATATAAATGATCTATGTAATCCTCTGAAGACTGAAAGAAGGAAGATAAACAAACTGATATATTTTATTAATCTTGGGTTCTTGTGGCAATGAAAAATTGCTGTGTACATTAGTCATATCAGACAATATTTAATGAATGATAGAATATAACTCAGCGCTGTCTCACATGACAGTGAGGTCAATAAATGCAATATTTCCGAGAACTGCGTGTTAAGTTTATTTTGGGACATGAACGTTGTTCCAACCAGCGCATATTAATACACGTCTGAGTAAAGCTTTAATTGGTTATACTGCAACAGACGTCTATAATCTTCACATTAGTCTTGCTACTACATACAACTCAGATACACTGCACCTGAAAGGTCAAATCAAGGGGATTAATTATGCAAGTCAAAGAGATGATTGCATGAGTAAAGACCGAGTAGAGCGATCATCTACAGAATATTGTAACCTGGATTCAATAAGGAAAAAGGGACTGAAAATCATACATGCTCTCTGAGTGCATAAATTTGTACACGTATGTAGGCTATAATGCAAAATTTTTTTTAATGTCTCTTAAGGGAAAACTCCACTGAAAATCATGAAATTTTTTTCCAAATATTTTTAGCTATTTCACTTATTCAGAATTTATATTTTCATATCCCAAATGGGTTCAGCTCAATTCTGATTACAAATACTCGTATGTTTACACTTTTCAAATTAAGGCTGGAAGGGGGCGTGGAATTTAAAGAGCTGTCAAAATTGTTTTTCATCGAAGAATTCTTTTCTAAAAATTTCTGATTACAAATCTAGTAACTTTTTGTTGGCTCCCTGAAGTTGCTAGATGAATGTAGTGGAGGAGAATATTAATTTACATAAATATTCATTTCATTTTCAAATCGATTTTTCTGTGTTCATTTTTGTTGATTCGACACCAACTTTCTTACGCCAAATATTAATCAATCTGGATGAAATTTTTACTGCAAGTTTTTATGAGGTAGAGCTGCATGTTTCTCGGCATTTATTTTGTGAAAAATGCTGATAGTTTATTTTATTAATATTTTTCTTAAGCAAAAATTTCATGATTTCATGATTTTCAGTGGAGTCTTCCCTTAATGTGTGACAAACTACATAGAACTTGGAAAAATAAAAATAAAACCGACATACGAGTAAAGTTGAGGGGTCTAGTATCAAAACCTGCCATATCCACTTTTTTAAAATTGAGTTCCCTTATTATTTTGGAGTACTTTCTAACACCTACCACATGCACTGACCGGCTTTTTCAAATTTGAACTACAACCCACATATAATGCATAGTAAAAATGGAAGTTATTTTCAAAACCCACAACATCCAACGAAGTAACTGCACGTTTTTCTCATTTTTCTCAGAATATAGCAAAGTGGATGTGGTAGGTTTTGATACTAGACCCCTCAGTTGTACATAATTGTTGTTCAAGTGTAGATGTATGGTTCGAAAATTTGAACTTTAAATAGAGGATATAGAAAATTGAAGCAATTGAAATGAAATTTCTAAGGAGAAATACTGTTCTCCAACCAGGAGATTAACCGTGAAGGCAATGTGCTTACTATTGCGCCATCTACTGGAGCGAAGTGGATAGATAATATTGCCGTTATAACGTCAGTTTAAAAAAACATGCGCTTTCCTGCATATGTTATTTCCTGTATGGATGGATTAAAAGACAAGGAAATTAACCGTGATCTAATTTTGTAACTAGAGTAGTATAAATATATGTGTATCAGTGTTATCGTTTGTCCTTTGAGAGTTATCCAATGGAGATGGGTGTACCCACGTGTGTGACCTTATGATATCAACATTCATTCATAGCATTACCCCGCTGCGTCTCATTCCCCTGAGACTTTCTCCTGGTTGGAGTACAGTATAGCTGACGCCAGGGTTTTTGGCCCGTGTCCTTGAGTACAATGCACAGTCTGCGAGCATCTACTGATGTGTAGCTGAAAATGGTACCACCTGATATACACGTCACTTCAGCAACCTGCCAACCACAGCTGTCAGTCTTGCTACCCAGACTGCGGCAAAAGTAAGATACTTGCACTTAACTTTCCTGCGGTGTGTCCTTGAGTACAGTGTCAAGTCAGTGAGTTTCTGTTGCCACTGCAGCTGAGAACAGTACCTCCTCCTAAATACGCGTCACATCAACAATCTACCAATAACAAGTGCCAGCTTTATCGCCTATAAATTGCTACAAAAGTTAGACACTCGCACTTAAGTTTCCCATTACTTATTTCACGTGCCAAAATCGGTGGCGCGCACTATACTAGTCTTATCCGCTCAGATCATGTGAAAAATAAAGAAATGAGAGACGGATTTAAAATATTTAACATAAAAATTAGAGTAAATAAAAATAAGCGACATGATTATATCTTACGAACGCATCCCAATGGAATAGCAAAACTGATTTCAAATTGCACACCACAAGATTATAGCGATGTTAAACTGTCCTGAAACCACATGAAGAGATTCTCCTTGAGCCGAAAGAGGCCTCTGAAACTTACCGTGAAGGTGATGTATAATATTTCGCCTAATTTCGGAATTATTTCGTTTTTCACCGTATGTATTGTAGGAATTATGATAATATTGAAGTGATTGGCGTAAAGCATATTCCAGCAGAAATTAGCAAAATATATTTAGTCAAGTTTTAATAAAATGTATATAAAACGTGTGATCAATGTTACAAATATATTTTCAAAATCTTAAGATAAGGAATTCGATGAACTAAAACAGTAAAAATGAAAAGACACTTACGGGACTTCGGAAAACTGATATTTGGAAAGATAATGGCAGCGACCAACAATGTCAATGACAGAAGAGTAATATGTTAACTGTATACCAGATGAGTCACTACCCCTAATTTCTATGAAGTTATGCAATCCCGCAAATTCATAGTTAATTCCGTAAACACAGTATTCGTAATTACAAATGCAAAAGGAAGTAGTGTAGACCTACCTATTAGGACTGGATCAGGTGATTAAGGCATATAGCTAATAATGGTTTGGGAGTTCGGGTCTTGCACTATGTTACTTAGTGCTCTTGTTGTAATGTGGGAACCCCGGAATATTATACATTAATATTTCCTCCTTATCGATTCTGTGCAAGAGATATCTATGCACTCCAAAACAAGGCCACCAATTCGGACATGTATTATAAAATGAATGTGGTTTCAACACTAATACCTTAAATACTTACAAATAAATAAAAATAATACATTACTACGAACGAGTTGGCTCAGAAGGTAAGGTTTCAGACTCGTATTCTGAAGGTCCCGGGTTCAAATCCCGTGACCGACCAATCTGACTGAGGTTTTTTACGGTTTCCCTCAGTCCCAAAGACAAATTCCGGATTGAAAATTTACATGCCATGATTCATCAAAGAAAATCGAGAGTAGTGAAGAAAATAACCTACTGGTATACCCACAGATTTCAAACGCGCGATTTGACCACAGATGTTAAAGTGTATATAAATAAACCCCCAAAAATTACGTTATTAATTTGTCAACAGTAATCTCACTAGAGGTTTTGATTTATCTAGAGAAAATCAAAACTACAATGGGATTTAATTGATTATTACACGATTAGAAGAAAGGATATAAAGATTAGAAGTAACGAAGTACTCCAATACAATAAAATATTAATTGACTTACGAAAATACAACTGTCTTCAAATGCATTATTGTACCATCTCAACATTACAAATATTACGCTAGATGCATGATAGATGGCAGTAGTGAGTCGTGATTAGTAGCAATGCCTTCTCATCGAGAAGTTCTCGATCTATATTACGATGGCAGTGTTACTATTCAAGAAGGCTTTATTGATTCAGTTTCATTTTTATTAAAACAGTTGCATTCCACTTCAATTATCCGAATCCCAGTAATCAACGTCACTTGACAGATGATTTTCAATAAATCTTAATATTAAACAATCTCTGATACGTGACTATCCATAATATCATATAGCAGAAGCTATAACATAACCTAAATAATGTACACAAGTGTTAGAAAAGTTTTAATTAACGACGATGACATAAAAATACATAATTTTAAAAGGAATAATACTGAATGTACAATTTTCAAATTTGAATGAGGTTGGTGGTTCAATTGATGTTATATTGGACGTGTGCATAATATAAGTGGAACTCGTTGATATAGGCCTACATGGTGTATTCAACTTATTCAGGATTTCCGAATGGTGCTCTTCATTTATTTGTAAATAGGATTTCAGAAGATGCATAGGTATGATCAGTGATTTTTATTAATTCTTGTTCTTTAATGCCAATGCGAGTCATATTTGAAACTGCTGTGCATCGACTGGAGTAGTTTGTAATTTTATATATATTTTTGACGTCCAGACCAGCGCAGTTTCAAATGTTGGCAAACAAAGAAACAAATGCTAGGGACGCGATAAAATTAAACAAATGCTAGGGACGCGATAAAATTGTGCGATAAGCAGCCATGATTGGTTGAAATACGTTCTTTCGTACCGTTTTATTGGTCAAAAGTAGTATGACGTAGTAAAAGTGTAATAGTCACTATAACTTCACAGATGCTTACTTCAATAGCATTTTAAAAAGAAGAAAGTTTACAATACCAACTGGTGCTAATTTTCTTTTGCGTTGCGTTGTTGCAAATTTGCCTACAAACAGAGTCATTGCTCAATAAATAAAAATGAATAACTCAAAATGACAAAGGATAATTCTGTCCCATTTATTTTAAATCTCTACTCTGTGACGTCACTGTCACTGCGCATCTTCCATCCTGTATGTAACTTAATCAGAGGTAACCTCAAGAAACTTTTTCAGTTTTCCTCACGCAGTAATCTCTAAAAGCACAGCCGATTAAATGCAGATATACAGAAAAGTTACCAAAGCAGCATTTAATTCAATTTGCACATCACAAAATGGGAGTGACTTTTAATCGAAGTAATTAATCCCGTTTTCTTTCCGTCATTACAACATTTCGCCATGAATTACAATTATTTTTATTTTCTGTGTAGAAAACAAAGGGAAACTACTGCACCGTATCACGTTCCCACGAAATCGAGCAACTACAAAATTATATTATACATACGACGAAATAACCACAGAGATTGCTACCGCAGAATCCCGATAGTTCACATGATCACGTGTCCGTAACTATACTACTATGGCAAAATTGTAATGAAATGAAACATTTGCTGGGATTATCAGAAGAAAAGTTCAGTTATGGTATAAATATTGCAATCCCTATTCCAATAAAAAACGTTGTTAAGTGAATTAAATAATTAATTAAGGAAACTATATAGCATACACAAATACTGTGTAATATTAAATCAAAACCAACATATCGCAAAGCAGCATAATTGAAGCTGTCTACTAAAAAGAAATAAAACTGTCAAAGTGGTCTCATCCTAATTAAAGCACATAATTGAACAATTCTCGCACGTAAATTAATTAATTCTGCAATTGCAAGCGGGCCGTTACTGAGCATCATTGTTTAGTAACCAAATACAACGCTCGTAGCACACCTGAGATCGTGGATTGAAGCCAGCTGAACGTGAGGGTGGGGATTCTCTCATCTCACCATATAAAATATAAATCCCATTACGACTGACAGCGATTCGCACCACAGAGCTACGCTCGAAACCCGGAAATTTCTTGTTCAAGATAGTGTTAGGTCGTATTTCCTCGCGATACTCCTTTTTCCCCGTATTTCCGTATTTTACAATCCTAGTTGAAACTGCAATGGAAAGAATTCCACTGAAGGATAAAAATCTCAGATAATTCTCACAGTTATCTCTTTTATCATCTCTTTTAATGCGTTTTCCTCACATAGCTACTCCAAAGTTATTATTATAATGTACCGAAGTACATATGATATTTCCATGCAGATATTCTGCGTCATCATACGATGAAAGAGTAATGGAACGGAGAAAAATTCTCTCCGGCGCCGGGATTTGAACCCGGGTTTTCAGCACTACGTGCTGACGCTTTATCCACTAAGCCACACCGGATTCCACCCCGGCGTAGGAAGAATCGTCTCAGTTTTAAGAGAGAATTGGGTTATTTTACGACGCTTTATCAACATCAAGGTTATTTAGCGTCTGAATGAAATGAAGGTGATAATGCCGGTGAAATGAGTCCAGGGTCCAGCACCGAAAGTTACCCAGCATTTGCTCGTATTGGGTTGAGGGAAAACCCCGGAAAAAGCCTCAACCAGGTAACTTGCCCCGACCGGGATTCGAAACCGGGCCACCTGGTTTCGCGGCCAGACGTGCTGACCGTTACTCCACAGGTGTGGACTTTAAGAGAGAATTTTTCTCCGTTCCATTACTCTTTCATCGTATGATGACGCAGAATATCTGCATGGAAATATCATATGTACTTCGGTACATTATAATAATATATATATGATATGCGTAAACCACTTCGTGATTTAAGACGGCGCTTATTCCGTCGGATCCCGGCCAACTAGTCACTCATTACGAGTGCACCTTAGCACGTGTGTGGACTTCGGTCTTAGGTTCATAGATATCTATGACGTAGTGCAGAGGGCGGCCACTAGAGTGAACCCAAGAGTTGGAATTTAAAACTGAAACGATTCTTCCGACGCCGGGGTGGAATCTGGTGTTGCTTAGTGGATAAAGCGTCAGCACGTAGAGCTGAAAACCCGGGTTCAAATCCCGGTGCCGGAGAGAATTTTTCTCCGTTCCATTACTCTTTCATCGTATGATGACGCAGAATATCTGCATGGAAGTATCATATGTACTTCGGTACACTATAATAATATATATATGATATGCGTAAACCACTTCGTGATTTAAGACGGCGCTTATTCCGTCGGATCCCGGCCAACTAGTCACTCATTACGAGTGCACCTTAGCACGTGTGTGGACTTCGGTCTTAGGTTCATAGATATCTATGACGTAGTGCAGAGGGCGGCCACTAGAGTGAACCCAAGAGTTGGAATTTAAAACTGAGACGATTCTTCCGACGCCGGGGTGGAATCCGGTGTTGCTTAGTGGATAAAGCGTCAGCACGTAGAGCTGAAAACCCGGGTTCAAATCCCGGTGCCGGAGAGAATTTTTCTCCGTTCCATTACTCTTTCATCGTATGATGACGCAGAATATCTGCATGGAAGTATCATATGTACTTCGGTACATTATAATAATATATATGATATGCGTAAATCACTTCGTGATTTAAGACGGCCATTATTCCGTCGGATCCCGGCCAACTAGTCACTCATTACGAGTGCACCTTAGCACGTGTGTGGACTTCGGTCTTAGGTTCATAGATATCTATGACGTAGTGCAGAGGGCGGCCACTAGAGTGAACCCAACAGTTGGAATTTAAAACTCAGACGATTCTTCCGACGCCGGGGTGGAATCCGGTGTTGCTTAGTGGATAAAGCGTCAGCACGTAGAGCTGAAAACCCGGGTTCAAATCCCGGTGCCGGAGAGAAATTTTTCTCCGTTCCATTACTCTTTCATCGTATGATGACGCAGAATATCTGCATGGAAGTATCATATGTACTTCGGTACATTATAATAATATATATGATATGCGTAAACCACTTCGTGATTTAAGACGGCTTTTATTCCGTCGGATCCCGGCCAACTAGTCACTCATTACGAGTGCACCTCAGCACAAGTGTGGACTTCGGTCCTAGGTTCATAGATATCTATGACGTAGTGCAGAGGGCGGCAACTAGAGGGAACCCAAGAGTTGGAACTTAAAACTGAGACGATTCTTCCGACGCCGGGGTGGAATCCGGTGTGGCTTAGTGGATAAAGCGTCAGCACGTAGAGCTGAAAACCCGGGTTCAAATCCCGGTGCCGGAGAGAATTTTTCTCCGTTCCATTACTCTTTCGCCGTATGATGACGCAGAATATCTGCATGGAAATATCATATGCACTTCGGTACATTATAATAATATATATGATATGCGTAAATCACTTCGTGATTTAAGACGGCCTTTATTCCGTCGGATTCCGGCCAACTAGTCACTCATTACGAGTGCACCTCAGCACAAGTGTGGACTTCGGTTCTAGGTTCATAGATATCTATGACGTAGTGCAGAGGGCGGCAACTAGAGGGAACCCTAGATTTGGAACTTAAAACTGAGACGATTCTTCCGACGCCGGGGTGGAATCCGGTGTGGCTTAGTGGATAAAGCGTCAGCACGTAGAGCTGAAAACCCGGGTTCAAATCCCGGCGCCGGAGAGAATTTTTCTCCGTTCCATTACTCTTTCATCGTACTCCAAAGTTGTTTTATCTTACAGACCCTGAAGGGCACTGTGATTCAAAATAAATATTAAATAATCATTTTTTTAAGATGCCTCATAATATTTCAAGAGATATCCCATTGCACGCAAGTCAAAATTATTCCTCGTCTCAATTTTTCAACTGCGCGCGGCAGTATATTTGGAAATATGAACTATACAGACACACTAAAACACACCCCAATCAAATTCTCAACACACAGATCAATTTCAGAACACACACACTATTTGACTCAACTCTTCATCACACGAACGCACCCACACAACAGGCAGCGAAGTTGATATGACGCCGAGACACAGAAGGATCTGAGGATGGTGTCAAGTAGCACCGAAACAGCTGTAAGCCTCATATGCTTACGTAACACGAGTAAGATCGCCATTGAATGAATTATTTATATTCAAGTGTTAAAAGTAGTGTACGAAAGATTCAACATATAACATTACGGTAAATGGATCGAATGTGGTAACAGTAGTAAGGCGGACAAGATGGAAGATTGGAGAGTGCTAGGTCTGTAGTGAAGGACCTGTCCTTGGACAGGAAATAATAAATGAATGATATACCAGACCAGATACACATAACAGGGCTTCCAATACGTGGGGTCAGCACAACGCTGAAGAACCGCATAATACAGGGACATCATTTTATTTTTAACAACATTTTTAATATTAACCTGTCTATACCTTTAGAGAACCGGAAACACCGCTTGCTCCCCCGTCCAAGACTGGAGTTCGATGATACTGGCATAAAACACAAATCACTCTACTAGGTATAGGATGGAAGAAAAGTAGTTCATCCATTTACGTAAACTAGGAAATATCGCGCTTTTGAGTTTGATCATTTTCATTAGGTTTTAGTTTAATCAAAATACAGTATAGTATTAACAGTAAGTAATCTTCATCTTACGTCGCAGGTTCGATTCCCGCTCGAGGTTGTGAAATTTTTGTTTCATACCATGGTATGATTGTGACTATAATAGTATTTAAATTCATTAACAGTAAGTGTTTTTACTCCTGAACTGAGCTGTCCATGAGGACGTATTCGTTATGCAGTGTATATTATACTGTCTACAACACATTAGCGTACAATATAGAGAATGAAGTTAAATTGAAAAATAATCATAATATGGATATTTAAACACATTTTTGAAAATGGTGGCCGTCCATTTCGACACAGGCTTCAGTTCCAATGTGCATATTTTCGAACTATAGAGTATTGTACCTAATCCCAATTACCAGTTTCGTCTTTCGTAACTAGTAACTCATGTTGAAATAATTCTGTACCTACTCTATAAAAAAGTACCTTACGTACTGAAATCCAGTCTTCACTTCTGCCCGATCCGAAAAGATAAAATTACTCAGACATACTATCTACCGTTCGTCCAAGTGGTTATGTCGTAGGGTTCTAGAAAGGGAGGAAATGACGTGACAGTTAATTACTTAACGAGGCCCTTTTATTTAAATTGTATAAGTAGTATAATATTACGTAGACGTCCAATTCCTAACAGAAATTAATGTTCTCACAAAAGAGCTAAGACGACAACCCAGCCACTAGCTGGCGAATAAAAGCAGGTGGGGGAAACCGGGATACGACGTACGCAAATGGGCGACAATAGGCCTACCTGTGCGAAAATGATTCAATATTGAAAGCTCTTTCGTCACTGGAAAACGCGAAGATATTTTTGGAACGCACAGTTTACTATAACCGTAAGGCTACTATGACTGTCTTGGATCTGTGTGTAGGATGGTTGAACTTCATTAGTAGAAGGAGTGGGAGTTAAAGTTACTTACTTACAAATGGCTTTTAAGGAACCCGAAGATTCATTGCCGCCCTCACATAAGCCCGCCAGCGGTCCCTATCCTGTGCAAGATTAATCCAGTCTCTATCATCATACCCCACCTCCCTCAAATCCATTTTAATATTATCCTCCCATCTACGTCTCGGCCTCCCTAAAGATCTTTTTCCCCCCGGTCTCCCAACTAACACTCTATATGCATTTCTGTATTCGCCCATACGTGCTACATGCCCTGCCCATCTCAAACGTCTGGATTTAATGTTCCTAATTACGTCAGGTGAAGAATACAATGCGTGCAGTTCTGTGTTGTGTAACTTTCTCCATTCTCCTGTAACTTCATCCCGCTTAGCCCCAAATATTTTCCTTAGCACCTTATTCTCAAACACCCTGAACCTATGTTCCTCTCTCAGAGTGAGAGTCCAAGTTTCACAACCATACAGAAGAACCGGTAATATAACTGTTTTATAAATTCTAACTTTCAGATTTTTGGACAGCAGACTGGATGATAAGAGCTTCTCAACCGAATAATAACACGCATTTCCCATATTTATTCTGCGTTTAATTTCCTCCCGAGTGTCATTTATATTTGTTACTGTTGCTCCAAGATATTTGAATTTTTCCACCTCTTCGAAGGATAAATCTCCAATTTTTATATTTCCATTTCGTACAATATTCTGGTCACGAGACATAATGATATACTTTGTCTTTTCGGGATTTACTTCCAAACCGATCGCTCTACTTGCTTCAGGTAAAATTTCCGTGTTTTCCCTAATCGTTTGTGTATTTTCTCCTGGTACATTCAAAAACTCGGGAACAATAAAAATTGAAGTAAAAATAAAATGATGTCCCTGTGCAAGATACAGCATCGCATTGACAACTTAGAAACAATCATGCCCTCGGCAGGGTTGGAACACACGGCCGTGATTTCCACATCATGTTAAATCTTGGAGTCTTAGCCTTTATTTACAACATGGCCGGCTTCTGTAGACTAAAAACAGCGTTAAATGAAGATGTACGTAAAATCTTGGTTGCGCAGCGTGTGTAGAACTCGCCGAATCTCTGAGACACCGAGGAACTAAGCAAATTAAAAGCTGAATGGTAAACAAGGGGCGTGGCGCACCGCTCTGCAACTCAAATACGGTACGTCAGGAGATAATTAACCTCGCTGCTCGATGATTTAATTGAATCTCAGAAATCTTCAAACGATCCGGTTTCAGCTACCCAAAATGCTTAATTATTAATAAGTGATTTAGCTAGCATTTGTAATCGCCAAGTGTATGACCATTTTGTTAACGATAACATTGAGAACCAAGTCATTCCTAATGGAGAAGGCACGCTGTGCTTTCTTTACTTAAAACTTCGTACAAACAGCTTCCTCAGAACCTTTCGACTTCCTAGGCTTTAAAATGTGTTTCTAATGAATCGGCTTTCTAGGAGAAATTATAGTAGCAGTAGTAGTGTTACTAGCAACTGTAGTAGTAGTGGCAGTTCATTTAACGACGCCTCAAACTCCTGAAAGAAATAGCTAACAAATTTTGAACGGAATCCTGTAGCAGAGACAAGGTTCTTAAAGGCCCTCTCCCCGACGTATTTTAATAATAATGATAATGATAATAATAATAATAATAATAATAATAATAATAATAATAATAATAATTTATTTTAGCTGGCAGAGTTAAGGCCGTAAGGCCTTCTCTTCCACTCTACCAGCAAAAAGTACACATACATATGTATCAACTTACAAAGAATTCAACAATTTGATTCAGATAAGAGTTACATGTATACAAGAGTTATTTACGAATTAAACAACAAAATTCTATGAACTGTTAATTAAACACTGAAATAAACTGTGTAGCAGAATTAATCTAAAATACATAGAATGTTAATATATTTCAAATAATATTAGATAATAGGAAGAGATAATTATGTGACAATTTTGAAAATACAGCACTATCAGGATGATGTCTAAAGAAAGAAGTAACAATGTAGTCAGTGATAATTTAAATCAGTATGATTGGAGTGAAATGCTAATAAGGTTATCTTTTAAGCTGTTTTTAAAGGTGTTTATTGTCTTGCAGCCCCTAATACTTTGTGACAAGGAATTCCATTGACGCGAGGTGGATAATGTAAAAGATGATGAATTTTTATTTTATTTTATTTTATTGGGTTATTTTACGACGCTGTATCAACATCTAGGTTATTTAGCGTCTGAATGATATGAAGGTGATAATGCCGGTGAAATGAGTCCGGGGTCCAACACCGAAAGTTACCCAGCATTTGCTCGTACTGGGTTGAGGGAAAACCCCCGAAAAACCTCAACCAGGTAACTTGCCCCGACCGGGATTCGAACCCGGGCCACCTGGTTTCGCGACCAGACGCGCTGACCGTTACTCCACAGGTGTGGACAAGATGATGAATAACAAGATGTTCTATGAAGAGGTATACTTAGCGTGCCACAGATAAGTGATCTGGTATTTATGTTGTGGTTAGAGTATAGATAAGAGAAACGAGACGAAAGGTAATTTGGTGTTGAGGTGTGCAGAATTCGAAAGAGTAAAGACAAAGAGTGTAAAGTTCTGCGTTCTTTAAGTCGGAGCCACGAAAGACTTGAGAAGGACGGTGATATGTGATCATATCGTCGGATGCTGCACACGTATCTGACGCACATATTCTGAGCTCGCTGTAACTTGACTGACAGTTCAGAACTTAGGTCACTTAACAAAACGTCACAATAATCGAAATGCGGCATTACTAGGGTTTGTACTAGGGTAAGTTTTAGTTGCTGGGGCAAGAAGTTTCTCAAGCGACTCAAACAGTGAATGGAGGAACAAATTTTTTTATTGTTTCTTTAACTTGAAAATTCCAACTTAGGTTATTATCAAAAAAGAATGTAAATGAAATAGTGTATCAAATTAACGAACGACGAAAAAATCCAACTATCTGCGAGGTCTACCTACCGAGGACTCTCCGAGTTTTATGTGCGCCAAGAATGCATAAGAAAAAGCGCGTGAACGACCGATTATTTCGCATGCTACCTACTCACTATGGTCATCCCAGAAATCTGTAGAGTAACTTTGCGCATATGGGGGCGGAGTCTATCTGTGCCGGAGTGTATTGCGGGCAGCATCAGCTCGAGTCCGCTAAGGAGTAAGATTCTCGTAGTAGAAGATAGAGTTCAGTCAGAAATTATCCCCTCCTGCAAGCGATTGCTCGCTTCGTTCAAGCAATGCCCCCCCCCCACAGAGCAGTCATTGGCTCTAGCCCTCACACATATCACTTGCGCAGAGGTTTTCTTTCGTCTTTCTATCTTTCTACTCCACAGATTTCTGGAAAGGAACATAGCTGGAGTGTACATTGCTGTACAGGTAGCAGTGACTAAAAGACAACGGTGAACTTCAAATAATGAAGTCGGGTTACAATAATTCTTTAGACTTTTCTTTACCTTTTTAATAAATGCAGTAAAATTACTTCACAACAGAAGATATGTATATACGATTTTGCGTAACTAACAAATGTTGCTTGTAATTTGCAATACCAATTGAATAGTTTAAAAATAACTGTGTCCACGTATAAAAGTTCCCAAACTGCTGGAATATAACATTATTGTCATTACAATAGCAATGCCGTTATGCGAAAGCTTGCCCATTGTCGAGTGCTACTCTAATTTCGTAGGATATTATGTATAAATTCTTCCGCCTCTTTCACAGCTAAACTATATGACTACAGGAAGTAATGTCGGAGTGCCGGCATCTGTCGTTTCTAGTTAAGTGGTAATAATGTTCTTAATACAGCAATGCGTTTAATCGCTATAGTGTACAAATAGAAACATAATCTCTGAAGGAATAACACAATGGACACTGGTCAGAGAATGTGATATTTCGCTGCATTTGGATCAGGATCTATAAAAGACTCATGTTCCAAAACGTACATTAGGCAACTCAAATTACTGACCAATACAAAAATGATTCATCTGGTATAGCACTTACGGCAGAGGGAATGAAAACCTGTAATTTCAAGTATTTGAGGTTGGTGGAGTTTAAATATCAGAGTAGCATTATAATTAAAGTAACAGCAATAATAATAAGCATGTTATAATATAACTAAGTAGGAATTGCGAGTACTTTGCAACAATGAAATTGCGTATCATTGAGCATTTTCGTACATTTATTCCTCATAACAAGAGTTTTGTTTCTGTTGATGTGAATTTTCTTTCAGCTTTGTCATGCATCCAAAAGATAATTTTCCAGCGCCATAAGGTAATTTGTAAATATACAGGTGGAAATGAATTAATCCTACACATTAAAAGGGACGATATGGTACACTTAAGTGAACAGAAAGCCTACATTACGTTTTGTGATTAAATGCAGGATTAATCAGAATATTAAGTTGGAAATTTCAGCAGTCTGGCAACATCGCCGCTAACACACTGTTCTTTCTTCTCGTAATACAGATGTAAGAGGTTAACGAACTGAGATCTGTCTGCCAAGGTCAACTACTCCCAACCCCCTCTCTGGTTAAAACTTCGCAATCTTGTTGCATCGTTGAGTGACTTCAAATTCGTGTTTTTAATTTAATTTACTCGAATACCTTTCACGTTATTGAAATCCGCCAGAGGGAGAAATGATTCTTTGCTAGATTTTCTATCGATATGGACAAAATCATGACCCTACTCGCAATAGAATAAGAGGGTGTTGAACATTTGGAAATAAACATTTTTTCTGAGGAAACTGAGAAATACCCATGTGGTATTATACTTTGTTGTTACATACAACATGAGCTATTTGCTCTGAAAATCTGCAGAGTTACTTCATTTCCATCCTGTATATCTTTCTTGAAACATGAGTCCTAAAATCTACCTTCATTCCGGAGTCTACTGGCGATTGAAGAAAGTTCTGCTTCTGGGGAATAAAAACTTGTTAGAGTTTAATGTCCTATTTCTAACCCTAAACTGGCGTATTCAGAATCTACACCAGCTAACCAAGCAAAGGTTCGCTGAGTATCCAAGTTGGAAGTAGAGAACTCCGCTCTTCCCTATACCAGTTTCATCGGCATCTTGTCATCCGGTGATCGGGGAGTGCTAATTAAATTAATAGTCCTATAGAATGAAGATCGGCCCAAATGAGGCCTTAATAGCTTGATGTGTCACTAAGAACTTTTATGCAAAATCTCATGTCTGATTGGGTCTCGAAATCGAACAGGCTGATGATAAAGACCACGCAGGCACAGCAAGGGTTGTTGGAGAACATAAAGGCGACCATTACTGTAATATTTACTTAAATTAAATTCTATTATGCTTTTGTACCCACTTAAGCGTCACTTACAACAATGCCCCAAAGTGACTCTCCGGAGGGTCGCAGACTTCTATGACGTCCCAAACGACGTAGCAAGTGTGAGGAGTGAAGAGGAAAGGAGGATAGGAAGGGAAGAAACCTCTATAATCTCCTGTGGTAATGGTATTACTGTGGCCAAGTGAGTTTTGCAACACAGAGACATTAAAATGTAAATAGCTACATACAAATTGTAACACACACTCATTAGAGATATGCCGGCATTTTACGTGAACAGCTTTCAAATGAATTCTGCGTAACCACAATCTGACAGAATTCATTCTTCTCGAAAATTCAACCAGAGCTACGCCAAAATCAAGCAGTTCCAAGAAATATAATTTTTATTTTTATTTTGAGTGAAACAAAAATTTGACGTACGGCCACAACTTTGTGAAAATGAAAACCTTAAAAAAATTACCATGCTATATTTCGACAATTTAGCAAGCTCTTGTCCATTCAGGCAGTATTTTTGAACCTTAGTTCATAGAAACAATAGATGGAATATTCATGGTAATATGGGACAATCTTCCCTTACTTCTTCATTATTCATAAGTACGCAGAAAATGCATTTTCATGGAAGCTTGATGTCATTGTTGTCATATCCACACGGAAAAGTTGGGAACTGCAATCGTGAATCTCTTGTATTCACCTGTGATGTGAATACGCCTGTTCGAAACTTAAATATAGACACCATTCTTTCTACAACTTTAAAATGAATGTCACGTTTTAATAAAAGAGAAACAAATACGGACATTGTAACATCTCTCCCTCTTATTGCCTAGCACTTGAGAAGACAGCTTAGAGTTGCATTCTTTGTTGATTTCAGACAGTGAGTGAGGACAACAACGGAGTATGGAACATCTTAACACTATTCGTCTTCGAATAATTCCGATACAGTTGCGAACTCGCTCTCTCTATCACAGGCCAAATTTCTAATGACTATACTGTCTATTACGAGTGGAATAACTCCATCACGTCGTAACTTTCGGGATATTCATTTGCTGAAACGTAGGCCTATTTCTACGCACACGCCAATCAATTACAATATATTTTTTATTTATTTATTTATTTAACCTGGTAGAGATAAGGCCATCAGGCCTTCTCTTCCCCTCTACCAGGGGATTACAGCAACAATATTAAGAATACAATTTCAATTATAATTACAATTAATATTAAATTTGCAAATACAATAAAAATAAAAGTACTAAAAGATTAACTGATTAATGAAAGCTAGACAGTTTATTGTAAAAGTTACGAAGAGAGAAACGCGGTTTTTTTTATTAATTAAGTAAAAATTAAACCTACTCGACGCAGTAAGAAAATGCTTAATAAGTTTGCTTTAGAACGCTACTAAATTCCGACAGTCTCTGATGTCACTGGGTAGGGTATTCCACAAGCGCGAGAGCGACATTATTTATGACGATGAATACGATGATGTCTTATGTGTTGGTATGGCTAGTATGCGGCAAGGGCTGTAGTATACAAAGAACAGGATTTTGGATACTTACGAGTACAGTAGAGCGTCTCGTTTAGGCACAGTGAAAAGTAACGAAAGTGCAGGTAACGTGTGGGGGAGGACGAGCCGTACGATAAAAACGAGGGATGCACAAGGTTTTAGTTACAACATTTATTGTATTGTATTGTATTTATTAACATTCCATTGTATTCATACATGCTTACAGCTAGAATATGGAACAAGTCAAAAAACTTAATACTATTATAAAATTTTAATTTATAGTCACAGTCTAGATGAAATATTTACAGACGAGATTTACAATATAGTCTAATAGTACAACACATAGTTTTAGTATCAATTTCATGAAGTGTTATTGAATGTCATGAATTCACCTACAGAATAGAAGGTGTGAGAAATTAGGTACTTCTTTAATTTGGCCCTAAATAATTTTATGTTTTGAGTTTCATTTTTTATATCGATAGGGAGGCTATTAAAAATTTTACTGCCATATAACGCACTCCTTTTTGATAGAACGATAGACTTGCCGATGGAGTATGAAAGTCATTTTTTTGACGTGTATTTATGCTATGAACTGTTGAATTAGTTACAAAGTTTTCACGATTACATACGAGGAAGACTATTAATGAAAAGATATACTGACAAGCCATGGGCATTATTTGTAGTTTTTTGAAAATAGTCCTACACGATTCCCTAGATTTGGCACCTACTATTATTCTAATTCCTCTTTTTTGTAATAGAAATATATTGTTACTATCTGTGGAATTTCCCCAGAATATTATTCCAAAACTCACTACCGAGTGGAAGTATGCAAAGTATATTGTTTTTAAGGTATTGATATTTACTATCTTTTGCATAGATCTAATAGCAGAACAAGCTGAATTTAGTTTGGGGGTAATTTCTTTAATACGATTTTTCCAATTTAACACATTATCGATTTTTAAGCCAAGAAATTTGGTTGTTGTTGTTTCTAATAGGGATCTATTGTTAATTATTGCGCTAGAAATTTGCGACGTTGAATTTGGACAGGATTTAAATTGAATTATGTTAGTTTTGTTACAAATTAATACTAATTTATTGATTGAGAACCAGTCACATATTTTGAAGAGAATTTCCTCTGTTGAAGATTGGAATGTGTTGGAGTTATTGGCTGTAATTACTATACTTGTGTCATCTGCAAATAATATGGGATGACCTACATCTTTTATAAGGGGGGCAAGATCATTTATAAACACT
Source organism: Periplaneta americana (assembly GCF_040183065.1). NCBI lineage: Eukaryota > Metazoa > Arthropoda > Insecta > Blattodea > Blattidae > Periplaneta > Periplaneta americana. The sequence goes on along the minus strand of NC_091126.1, from coordinate 39,663,019 downwards.
AGAAAAAGTAGGGGACCTAATATTGATCCTTGAGGAATTCCATTATTAATAGTTCCCCATGTCGATGTAGATTTCATAGTTGTATTGATTTCAACTTTCTGTTTCCTATCTATGAGATATGAGTGAAACCATTGGTGTCCAACACCTTTAATTCCATAATAATCTAATTTATCTAGCATCATTTTATGATTTATACAGTCAAATGCTTTAGATAAATCACAGAAAATCCCTCCAACCTGTAATTTTTTATTTACTGCCTCCAGAATTTTGTCAGTTAAACTAAATGTTGCATTTTCTGTGCCTTTATTTTTCCTAAATCCAAATTGTTCTGGGACTAAAATGTTGTATGGCGGAGCATTAATTGAAATTATATTTTCCAAAAACACAAAACAAATGATCACAAATTGCATAACATTATCGTATACACATTTTTATCAAACAAGCAATTGTAACGTTAAAATAATTCAGTATAATAAATCAAATTTTACTGCTTATATGACGTCGCATTCAAACAGCATTTTTACGGTCATGAATTTCATTCTTTGTGTGACTAACATAATACCGCCGTCTTCTGTGACTGAATTAACAAAACTACAGTATATTGGTCTGAAGTGACAACACTATTTCCTAAACATAATGATCCCTTCTCAAAGTTCAATTTATTCAGATACAGCACAGTAATAAAATTGAATTCAAACGCAAACTTACTAGGCACTTGGCCAGTAATTGAGACTCGTTCAGACCTGGTTTCTTGTAAATAGTTCTCTTAATCTATCACAAAATAGTTCAATATCCGGTAATTTCATTACTATAGATTTTTGTTATTGTAGGTTTAATTTGTAATTCAGTAAATACAAAAATATTCTTTGTTCTTAACTTCCATGATAAAATGTCTAGCTTTCATTAAGGGGAATCGGACGTTATCGCATGCAAAGTAATGATAAAAATAGCCTATCTTCAAGCAGTCATAAATTCAATACTATTTATCACAGCTATTTCATTTCTTTTAGTGATATATGTATACATATTAAGCTTTAAAATGAAAAAAGAATGGTTAATCTAGTGTAAATCCTACCCTTAAATTAATTGTTAAATTTAAACATATTTTTTTATATAAATTCACTACATATCTGTGATTAGGTACACCCTATTCACTTATCATAGCACATATTGAATTAAAATTTTGGCCACTTACTGCTAACAGATACTAAAACATACCCTACTAAAATTATTAAAATATCTGTAATACAATGGGCATAGGGCTTATACTAATCTTCAATTTTTTTAAATTTATTCACGGTGATGATTTCTATAAGTCCTATGCCCATAATATTACAGATACATGAATAAGTTTAGTAGGGCATGTTTTAGTATCTATTAGCAGTAAGTGGTCAAATTTTCAATTCAATATGTGCTATAATGAGTGAATAGAGTGTACCTAATCACAGACATATAGTGAATTTATTAAAAAAAATTGTGGTTGAATAAAAAAATTAATTTAAGGATAAATATTTACTCTAGAGTATCCATTCTTTTTCATTTTAAAGCTTAATATGCATAGACACATAGCTAACAAAAATGAAAGACCTCTGATAAATAGTATTATATTTATGACTGCTTGAAGATAGGCTATTTTTACCATTATTTTGCATGCGATAATGACCAACTCCCCTTAATCAGGTAATCTTGTCGTACTTTAATTTTTATTGCAATTGTAATTGTAAATTTAATGTTAATTGTAATTTTATTGTTCATATTATAGTTGTAATCCCCTGGTAGAGGGGCAGAGAAGGCCTGACGGCCTTATCTCTACCAGGTTAAATAAATAAATACTACTACTAATTATTTCAATGTTACAATTGCGTTTTGTTAAAATGTATACCCGATAAACTTATGCAATTTGTGTTCTTTTGTTTTGTGTGTTTTTGGAAAATACAATTTCAATTGATGCTCCGCCATAAATGTTGTAACTAAAACTTTGTACATCCCTCGTGTTTATCGTACAGCTCGTCCTCCCCCCACACGTTACCTGCACTTTCTTTACTTTACCACTGTGCCTAAACGAGACGCTCTACTGTATATTCTTTACAATAACTCATTTAAAGACTTGTCACTTAACAAGACTCATAGATGATTATTATTATTATTATTATTATTATTATTATTATTATTATTATTATTATTTTATTTTTTTTTATTATTATTATTATCATCATTTCTATAACAGTGTCGTCATAAGAATTCTGAAGGAAATAGACGAACTCCAGCGCTATGTCCGTTTTGAGTAGAATCTGGAATAATGTTAATGAGTAACATGGGAAAACGGGACAACAGCGACAAAAATCCCAACCGGAATTCTGCGTTATCATATGATGAAGAATGGGTGGAGAGGAGAAAAAATTATCTCCGGCACCAGGACCCGAATCCGGATTCAATCCGGCATCGGAACTGGAATCAGGTGTGGCTTAGTGGATAAAGCGTCAGCACGTAGAGCTGAAAACCCGGGTTCGGGTCCCGGTGCCGGAGAGAATTTTTCTCCGCTCCACTCATCCTTCAAGATTCTTATGTTAAATTGAAATATTCCAAATGATATTTCCGTATATATCCATTTCTAACGAGACTACGACATAAAAAATTGCAAATAAAACAAAAAGTAGGAGTTTGCTATGGATAAGAAGACGGAAACAGTGACGTAGAGTTTTAACTGGAAAGAAGTTAGATGAAATTGGAATCCCTCTCCCGGCCTCTCACGGTGTGATTTGTATCTGTTGGGAAATTCAAAAAACGAAGTGCAATTCCCATAGTTTAGAAGAATTGAAAGTAAGTACTAGAAGATAAAGTTTTCCCATAACCCCAAGAACACATTCGTGTGAACTGAAACATTTAAGTGGTTTCAGTTACGCTTAGACGAGGGCAGATAACACTTTCAGCATCTGCTATGAATTGAGTACTGGTCTAATGTATTAACACAGTCTACTATATACAGTCACGAAGCTTGAGTTTTGAGGGTGCTAGAAACAATAGACTGTGACGGTACTATTTTGCATTGCCTGTAATGAGGCGATATTAGCGATCCTAGTGGTGAGCAACTATCCAATGTTTGCATATTTACTAAGTATTGAGCTTCGCGACTGTATGTACATATATATATATATATATATATATATATATATATATATATATATATATATATATATATACTAGACTGTGGTATTAATATAAATAAACTTTACATGATCTTCAAGAAGTTACACCAAAATTTTTCGCTGTGAAGCTATGATCGTTGCCGGTACGCGGCCTGCATGAAAGACGTTACTGTGTAGTCGTTTTCACCGATAGCTTTACTAAAATACGAAAATATGTCAAGGTGAACAAAAATATTCCCTCTTGCTGAAGTAATTGTTCGAAAATATGCAATGACATTTCAATGTTTCTCTCTTATTATAGTAGGTACATAATTATTGCTGATTACAAATGCTAAAAAATCGTTAAAAATTGAACATTTTTGTAGTAAAACTGTGATCTGTTGAATATGTGAGCACGAGTATGAAGAAAGTAATGCGTAACATATTCCAGACTGTTATGATGGAGTAACTGTTCAAAAATATATAATGACATTTCAATTTTTCTCTTTTGTTATAGTACATACTATTTGCCGAATACAAATGTTACAAAAAATTGTTGAAAATTAAACATTTTTAGCGGTTACAAAATCCCCCCACCCTTGGTACTGTACGTTATTAAAATACATTGGTATTGCTAGGGTTAATCCATCCAAATAGTTGAAAAATGTCTGCACGGACAAAGAGAGGGCTATAGAATGAATATATAGCTTCACGCGATCAATTTTCGGCATAAGTATTGCTGAAAATTGTGTTTTATATTAAATTCAAAGTAATTTTGTTTAAATCCAGTTATTTACATTGGTACAAAGGGCGAAAAAAAAAAGATGAACAGGATTTCATTCAACTAAATACACTATCCATTATTTTGTTTATCCATTGTCAGGTACACACAGACAAACATAATACTAGTTACTCAAGCTCATATTTATGTTTTCTTTTCCCAAATTTCCTTTGTTACGGAGGTCTTCTCTCAAGTGGAAATATAACTACTTCAATTTAAATTTGAAAAACTTAAGGAAATGTAGACATGCACAAAATATAATTATGTAATATATCACACGACATTATACAGACCGATTATTTAGTCCTGATAGCTCAGCGACGCGAAACAGAGAAGTAATAGGGGGAGTGGGGAGAGTTCCGGAGTAGAGATAGGGCGAGCGGTCGGTAAAGTCAAGCGAGTGAATAACCCAAACACCCCTTGGCGTAACTAGATGGACTCGCCTGTTTCACGCGCACATCTCCGGCGACTGTCAGGACTAAATAATCGTACTGTACATATGTGAGTATGTGACACATGGGAAAATTTTCCAGCTACTTATCTCGAAAGCAACGTCTGTGTGAGAATGCAATTTTGAATGAAAATTTCTTCGTGTGAACGGGAAAAAATGGAGTTAGTTTTTTTATTTAAAACATTAGTACATGGTGATATTTCGAGATTGTATCTTAGATTACTTTGTTCGCCGTTAATATAAACATAATCTTACTGTAAATACTGAAGTCGGGTTACTTCTCATTACCTTTTAAATAAACATATTGTTGTTTACTTAAGTGTCCGAAGATAGGTCTGAACCTATCAAGGTACAACTTATGAGGCAACTAGACCAGGAGATAGTACTGTAAAAAAGAAGTCATATTTCTTTGGTTTATATTTGACACGGGTATAAACCAGGCCTGCATAACTCGTAAGTAGGGGAAATATGACGTCAGCCTCACTCCACTTGTATAGAGGATGATAGACTTCCGCCGCGAGAATGAATGCAGCCGAGCGTAACTAGAACGTCATGACCGCACAGGTAGAAAAGGTGGGTGGGGTAAGAAAGGGGAGGAAAGCAGTCGCTCTCAGGAGCTACAGTTCTGCAGGTCTAGTATAAACATTCATTTTAACGATTAATAATCCCATGACCGTTGTTGAACGAAGTTGAAAGTTAGCACTCTAATAAGTTGACGGGCAGATATATGTGAAAAGTAAAGAAAATAAATCTTAACTTCTGTGTTTATGTTTACGGCATAGTATATTTATGTTAAAGGTAAACAAGGCAATCCGATTAAGTGTTTACGTGTGTGTGTTTTTATGTGAAAAGTAAACAAGAACAATCTGACCGCTGTGTTCATATTTACGTGAAAGGTAAACAAACGAAATCTGTTGAAGATAGTAAGTTTCAAAATACTGTAGTGCACTAAGGTTTTTTTTTAATTTTGTTAAATACTTAATGGAAATAAGGATTTAATAATAGTATATTACGATACAAGTTTGGTAAGTGTTTTTTACAAAATCGAGGAAGAGTCTGAAAAACTATCAGAGCGGGTTTTACAATTTCTGAGAATTTGTAATGCAATTCACAAATGTGCTTTGTACAACATTTTTAGCACGATCACATTTTCAAAATTGCAAACACAATATATCTTGCATTGAAAATTTAGAGTAATTTTAATCCAAATCCAACACAAAACTGCACCCCAATGGCAAGTAAGTGACAAAAAGTGCACTGTAATGGGGATGCTTCAGTATAGTTTTATGTCACTAGGAATGGTTTCCCTAGCAATACGTTTCTGTGTGGGAATTCTAACTTTCAAGGCGTAACAACAATAGCTGTAAATACAACAAAAAACACTATGGTGCAGGAAATAATATATGAAAGTAAGTTAATTGTTTTCGTGAGTAAAATCAAAGTTGATGAAAAAGTGCAGGTCCCAAATAGAAATGAAACAAATTCACCTAATAAGGAACTTGATAATCTACACTAAATCACAAAGTACTAATACCATTCTCTTCCCCTTTTAAGCGAAGAAGTATAATTGCAAAAGCCTTCTTTGTATATAAGAGGCCGGAAATCTGTATATACGTATACGAGTATACACATCCAGATATCAATTTTGTTAAATATTAAATAAGTTATGCACCTGGTAATTTATAGAATAGGAGAGTAGGCGTACTGATTACAAAATATTATATATATATATATATATATATATATATATATATATATATATATATATGCTAATTATGAAGAAAAGCGAAAGTAGAGGAAAAATAATGAAATTTCAGTATACATATATATATATATATATATATATATATATAATTTTATATTACATCCTTATTTGATTTTTTCGATTATATATCATCACATCACCGAATAATACCAGAATATGTATTGTGACAGACGTAACGTAGGTATCGATCTGAATAATTATATAGTAATTTCTTCTGTGAGCTTGAGTAACACCAAACTGCGCTGATTTCTATAAGAGATAATAGGAACTTCTTTTCCCTTGAATTAATTACGGTACTTATCTACGCTTAATTTTTAATTTTCCTTCAAAAATACCTTTTTTTTATGTTTACATCATTTGAAACCTTGGACTTCTTAGTTTTAAAAGATACATAAATTTTGTCTCTATGATGTTAGGTTACTTAATTAGCTGAGTTTTTGTTGACCGGAAACACATTATCTTTAAACCGGAAGTGCAGTTCTGCAAGTGTCAATCCATCACATTCAGACAATTTTATATTTTTTCGTGTAACAACAATTCGTATTTGGTGGTAGGATTTGAGTGTATTATTTTTCATATAGTCAGGAAGTTGTGTGTTTGGTTTTACAGTTTTTCTTACGCTCAAGATATAGATGATTTTTCTGCATTTTCAGGTTTTGAGCATTTTACAACACTAATGTTAACACAAAGGGCTTTTAAAATTTAGATATTTTCATCATTCTTGCACCGAAATGGAGCTGATTAATGTAGCTAAGCTCCAAACTACAAACAATGTCCTACTGCTTCAGAAAGTTAATTTAAAACAGCAAGATATTAAATTATTTTTTGTTTTAAATTTTCAAAAATTAAAATGACATTTTTTCTTAATCACCGAAGTTGATATTGAGAAGAAGTCTATATATGAACCTTGTCTGCCGTATCTTTCTCAAAAGTACAACGTCCCTCTTAAACAATTGTCTGTCATTGGTTTGCTGTTTGGCAGTAGAGGTTCTATTACAAAATTCACATGGAATTATCTTAAGTAACTTCACATTCCTTTTGATTATGTAATGTCTATTCTTATAAATATTATCAAGGATTCTCTTCAAATATTACATCATCATCTCTATTTCAATTACTCAACTTATATTTGCCTTCACCAATTAACTTTATTTTTTCTTTAATATATCACATCACATTATATTGTACATGTTTATTGTATTCAGGCCCCTTGTGGTCACTCAAATTCTTTGAGCTGATGTCTATAATTTAGAAATTTATTATTATAGGAAAAAAATGTTCTCACAGCTTATTGTGTTTTTTTTTTTTTTAGGAGTAAGACAGTGAAAGGAATTTTGTTCTAACATAAAAATTGTGGGCGAAGGACTAAAACAAATTTCATATTTCACTTTCAAAAGTGCCCTCCTGTCCTCCCAAAAATATTTGAGAGGCTTATTTTTTGTGAAAATTCTTAATTTTTTTGTAAAGTAATCAGGGAAAAGGGAGTTTTTCAAAATTGGATAAAAACTGCAAACTTTTTCTCCCAAGGGTGGAAAGTACTGTATCTTAATATTAACTCATTGAGATTTGGGATTTCTTTACAGAAAGACACCCGAAACACTGCTCCGGATTCACACTAGTTACTTATATTAAGATGAGAGTTTCACAAAACTCCTGTGGTAGCGTGTCTTCAAACTGAATAGGCCAAGTTACAGAACAGAACACAGAGCCGATAGCTGTTATTCCAAATTTCTTAAAATAAGTGGCAATGTTTGCATTTCTCTTATATTTTCTTAGGTAAGTAAAATCATTATACGAAGTTAAGTTTCCAGTTTGTAAGAATTTCTTTAAATTGTTTGAATGTCGGCAGAATCCAACAGTATTTAGTCGAATTCTATTATGTATAACCGACTGAATTGTTTTTCCACGTTAGTTTAGCTTTGTAATTCAAACTCAAAAGTAACAAAACGACCACAACCGTATTTAACACAAATTGCTTGCAAGGTAACAACAGGTAGTTCACTGTTTCTGCTGAACCTGCTTCGTCTTCACGAACGCGTGGTTCCGGATTGGCGCGCACCAAGTAAATTCAGAAACAATAAGACTTGGCACTTTACAATACGATTTCATTTAATTACTATATTCTATTACAGAAGACATATAGCGTCTTTGATCCATTACAGGGAAAATTCACCTGCGATAGAAGTAAACAGAAAAAGAAAGTTTCAAATACTCGCTAGAAATATTCTCTACATCCTTCCCCCTTGTTCACAGTAATGTGTGACACGACCTTGAGGCGTTGGTAAGTTCTCAACAAATGAATGAAGACTCCATTGACATGTGAAGTTATTTCCTTACTAAAGACATGTAAACTGTCCCTTCCCTTCTAAATTTCTGGCACCATTAAGTGCGTGATTATTTGTTGTTATAGGTCCACCAAGTTCTGGATACCACAAAGAGTTGTAAAGTTTACTCTTTTTAGAGCAGAAGAGAGACGCAATATATGGAACAATTACGTGACAGGAACAAACTCAGATTCCCTGCACGTATTTTACATTTCTTCCAACAGCCCTAACTGTTTTCCCACTATAAAACTCTATTTCTGACATAAATATAATATTGCGGTTGAAATGTACGTGCTGCCTGGAATGTGCAGTGTTCAGAATGCAAAATATTAAGGGTGAGGAAATAATATGAGAAATGAAAATGGGGGAACATTTATGCAAGGAAAGGAAAGGGAGAGATTATAATTCTTCCTGGATGTAAGTCGTAAAATAGGAACAGAATTGGTACGAAGTAATATGGGAATGAAATCCGAAGGACAGGAAAACGTTGGTAGGAACGGTGAGGGACTGGAAGACGTTATGAAAGCAACTGAAAGTGGTAACAGAAAGAAAAGAGTGGCAAGTTAAAAAGAAGTTGAAGGTTAAGATGTGAAAAACGATCACATCGTCTGTAGAAACCCTCCCTACAATGTACAAATATAATTCCGATATCTTCAAACATAACAGTATCAGCATCACTTTTTTTATTGGGGGAGGTACACTTCCCGCTATTGTAATTTTACTATAATAATTCAATTTTTTTCTTTGGATTTTTAGCGCCACTAGATGTAAAAATAGGCATGCTTAATACACGCTACATTCACATCGCTAAGCAATTTTAATGTTTTGAAAACATAATAATTATCTTCATTATTAAAGAAATTTTGTCAAGTATTTATGTGATAACTCAAGATGTTTCTAATATATTTTAAAGAAATTTTCATGTACTTTATGTGTACTTTTCCCATGTGAACAAAACTCTCTAAAATTCTGTAGCGTAAAATGTGTAGTGTATTTTTAAAAAGTACTATTTCTTATTAAATTTTGAAGAAAAAAAATATTGTTTATTTAAGAATATACTCTGAGTCCTAAGACATCTGTTGTTTAATTTTTGAAGTTCAACATAATTCTACACTTCAAAAAAAAAAGTCATTCACATGAGGAAAAATGCTGAAGAAATTGTGCAGGTTACAGTTAGGGCAAAAATGCAGGTATATTATACTCTACTTCGGGTCTCTGAATATACATATTTTATCATAATCATGTATGAAGTATGGCATAGTACACTATACTCTCAGGACTTCAGTAGGATATACTATACCTTCTATAGTAAATATATTAGAGTGTCATTCTCATGGGAAAATATACATTCATGTACAGTTTCATTAAAATATCTGCAGTGCTTGGGAAAAGTGACAAAAGTCAATTTCCACAAATTTTTTTGATAATTTATTGACAACTTACACTGGTTTATGTCGATTTGATTTTTTTCTGTATGAATTATTGTAATGGGAGGAATACCTATGTATTTTTTTCCAAGCGAGCAGATGTTCCGTAAGTTGTCAATAAATTATCAAAAAAGGTTTGTGGAAACTGACTTGTGTCACTTTTTCCGAGCACTACAGATATTTTAATTACGTTTTGAGTTATCACGTAAACGCTGTCAGACTGAATAGAATATACATCTTGATTAGACAATTTTTAACACTGTATCACTTCGGAATCTGTATGCTGAGAACTTTCTTGTGTTAACCCATTTATGCCCATAACTTTCTCTTGTTGAATATTTTCATAATTTTCGCACTGCCACATGAAACTGAAATGGAAGTTAATTATTGTGCTGCAGGCTCCTTTGATTCTTCTAGTATACACAACAATGAAATAAAAGTTAATTTTGTAATTCATTCCTTTGCATTTTTGCAGAAAAATAATTAATGCAGACTGTTGCGAAAACTCAACACTAGGCAGATATGGGTTAAAATTATTAACGTACCTTGTTAACGTACCAGTTCCGAAGATGACCGAAAATAGGTCGAAACATGTTAACTACAGAGGTGTGAAAATTATTAGAATAATCTTAATTTTAATGGTTTTTTAATAGTTTCTTCACAAATATTAATTGAATTGATGAATATTGGTATATATTAATGTACTGACGTAGGATATATTTACTACTAACAATGCCGGAAAGCATTGTTGTACATTGGTATTTTTCTTATTTTACAATTGTTATGGGAATTCAGAAATTATTATATTATGTTGGCGGAAATTTTAACATAAAAAATTATATGCACAAAACAGATGTATACGTTCATTTGAACCTTCACAACAATGTAAACCCAAAGAACAATTTGTTTAAAGCATTTCTTAATTATTTTTTTATGTTTCCAATTCCGCCAACATAATATAATAATTCCTGAATTCCCATAACAATTGTAAAATAAGAAAAATACCAATGTACAACAGTGCTTTCCGGCATTGCTAGTAGTAAATATATCCTACATCGGTATAGTAATATTATATTCCAATATTCATCAATTCAATGAATATTTGTGAAGGAACTATTAAAAAATCTTTAAAATTAAGATTATTCTAATAATTTTCACACTTCTGTAGGCACGTTAATAGTATTTAACACAAGAAAGTTCTTATCATACATATTCCGAAGTGAATAGAATACTTCACAAATTTTCATAATTGAAAAAAAGACTGTTAGGTTTTCAAAAATATCAAAATTGCATAGTGATATATTGGTGACGTGTATTAAGAATGGGAATTTTTATTTTCAAAGGACCGATAGATCGTGAGGGAAAATTGAAATACAGTAAAAATATACTGGCGGGAGTGGGAAACTTTTAATAGAGTTCGTATAACTTGGTGGGCCTATGAACGCACTGCACGAAAACCGGTTCTTCCCACGTGCCTGCCGGAGTACGCACATGCCTCAGCCGCACACAGTACACAATCCACACTCGGGCCTACCTCTGAGCAGCAGGCCGGCGACGGCTGCCGCCACGGCGCGGGACACCACACGCCGCATCGCACAGCTCCTCCGCTCGGCGCGCGGGTCCGTTCGTTACTGGCGAGACGGCAACGTCCGCGCGCGGCTCGGCGTCGGGAGCCGTCGGCAAGCTTCGGCGCGGTGCTATGATACCACTAAACCGTTCCTCAGAATTCAATACTGAAACGGCCCTCACCAAATACAATTTGACACCCCGCCCCCCTTTCCCCTAAAAAAGGATGAGTTGCAGATAACCCGCGTATGCCACACGCGTTGGCGGTAACGAGACCAGGCGTAAGTACGTCACAGCGTCCAGCGAGACCGCTCCGGCCTCGTTTCTTTCGCTCCGATTTTCTCCGGAGATGAGTTCAGTGTGAAGCGGTTGTAACACGTAACTGAGAACCTCCATCCTCTTACGTATTTCATCCTTATCGGGATTTGCCTTTTGTCCTTTCACGCAAGTTCATTTTTACTCACAACTTGGCACGTGCAAATAAAGAGACTTTTGATCACCGTAACTCCCCAATGAAGAAAAATTCAATCACATGCACTAAATGGAAAAATCATATGAAAGAAATAACCCCCAAACTTAGCTCAGCTTGCTTCGCAATTAGGTCGTTACAACAATTTCTAAACAGCAGTATCTTAAAGACAATATATTTTGCCTATTTTCATTGCATTATGTCCTACGGAATAATATTATGGGGAAATTCTGCAGATAGTAAAAATATATTCTTATTACAAATAAGAGCCATTAGAATAATAGTTGAAGCAAAGGCTGAAGAATCATATGGATTATTTAAAAAAAAATTGGAGATTCTAACCTTAACAAATCAATACATATACTCTATAATAAATTTCCTCTTATGTAATAAAGAAAATTTTCCAACTAATTCAGCCATACATAGTATAAATACCCGCAGAAAGAATGGTTTTCATACGCCATCATCAGATTTATCATGCTATCAAAGGGGATATGGCGATAAAAATGTTCAATAGTCTTCCTGAAGACATTAAGAATCATAGCCAAAACCCAGCACTATTTAAGGTAAAACTAAAAAATTACTTAATATCTCACACTTTCTATTCTGTAGATGAATTCTTGACATTTCACAGTACTGTGTAAATATTTTAATACTATTAAATGGTAAACATAGTACATTGTATAAAATATTATTGTTATTAAGGTATTAATTCTGTACATATTTCATATTTGCATTTTATATATAATTCATTTATATTTAAACGTAAGAATTGGACATGTTCTTTATTCTTTGCTATAAGGCAAATGTAAGAATATAATGGAACGAATAAATCCATCCATCCATCCATGGCGTTTCGCGCAAAGGAAAACATATGTGTACAACTTCACCGATCCCATTGCAGATAAATTCAGTCTCATATACTAAATGGTAAGTGGCGCACAAGAGAGACATGTGGTTAGAACATCACCGATCCTCATTCCAGGGGCCCGTTTCACAATCCTAACAAATTACAAATTAACAATTTACAAATAACAAGTAAAAGATTACAAATGCTTGTGAGCTGTGTTTCACAATGCTATTTTATTAATTTGTAAAGTTTGACGAACTTTACATCAGCTAGAGAAATTTACAAATAAGCATTATTGGTTATACAATATCGCCAACGAAAGTTTACAAAAATCACTAAGGAGCAGAGCTAAAGTCGCTGTATTTTTAACACTATCGATATATATGTTTATATTTTGTACTAAAACAGATTATTCTATGCTTGCTGATTCATATTTCACCAACAGAAAATATAAAGTATTGTTTTAAAAAATTAAAAATATTTAAATTTTTATATATTGGTGACAATGGAGTTTCATGTGTTGTGATTGGTCGAGTATACCAATAGGTCTATTACTTAAATGACCAAAGTTAGCGCCAAATTCAGTCAAATAAGTAAATAACAGATTTAGTCCACGTACAAAAATGCAATTGATAAAATAATTAAAATGTCTACCACAAAATCAGGTTCATTTTTTGTGTTGATACATCAGTAGGTATTTATTTATGTTGCATCCATAACCTCAGAAACAATAGAGATACCAGCAGCAGCATAAAAATTCTGTGCTACAGTAAATAACATTTTGGTGATCAAAAACCTGCCTCGAATTTAACCCTTTGGGCACTTTTCCACACTCATATTTTAGAAATTCCGTGCTTATCTGCTAACGCACGGAACTGACAGCTAGTATACAATCAATGCAAAACAATACAGTTCTCGCTATGAGGTTAGGGCACCACTTTTCCATTTTCTATGTTGGATGTGATGTCCCATATCTTAGGAGAGATTACAGTGAAACGGGACTCGAAACGACTTCAGAATACCACGTAAGTAGTGTTGTTATTGCATTATTGAATTATTTATTTTTGGTACAGGGAACTTCTTTTCTAAGTGCGAATATGGATTAAATACGGTTTTCGTATACAATTACTTACGCGGTATTCTGAAGTATATCGCGGGACTCATTCGAAACCTTTCATTAAATAGCATGTGACGCAACAACAGACACATGTGGTTAGAATACCACCGATCGCCCTTCCAGAAAAATTCAGTCCTGTACACTAAATAGCATGCGAAGCAACAACAGACATATATGTGGTTAGAATAACAGCGATCCCCCTTCCAGCAAAATTCAATACTATACACTAAATAGCATGTGAAGCAACAACAGACATATGTTGTTAGAATAACACCGATCCCCTTCCAGGAAAATTCAGACCTATACACTAAATAGCATGTGAAGCAGCAACATACATATGTGGTTAGAATAACACCGATCCCCCTTCCAGGAAAATTCAGTCCTGTACACTAAATAGCATGTGAAGCAAAAACAGACATATGTGGTTAGAATAACACCGATTCCCCTTCCAGCAAAATTCAGTACTATACACTAAATAGCATGTGACGCAACAACAGACACATGTGGTTAAAATAACACCGATCCCCCATCCAGCAAAATTCAGTCTAACACTAAATAGCATGTGACGCAACAACAGACACATGTGGTTAGAATAACACCGATCCCCCATCCAGGAAAATTCAATACTATACACTAAATAGCATGTGACGCAACAACAGATACATGTGGTTAGAATAACACCGATCCCCCTTCCAGGAAAATTCAATACTATACACTAAATGGCATGTGACGCAACAACAGACACATGTGGTTAGAATATCACAGAACCTCCTTCCAAGTAAATTAGATCTTGTACACTACATGCCACGTGGCGCAAGAGCACCCACACAATGTTGTTAGAATATCACAGAACCTCCTTCCAAGTAAATTAGATCTTGTACACTAAATAGCATGTGACGCAACAACAGACACATGTGGTTAGAATATCACAGAACCTCCTTCCAAGTAAACTAGATCTTGTACACTACATGCCACGTGGCGCAAGAGCACCCACACAATGTGGTTAGAATATCACTAATTCTCCATGGACATAAATGCAATCTTTTAGACCAAATGACACGTGGCACGACAGCAGACATAGAGTATTTGGTTAGAATATTACTGATTGTCATTCCGGGTAAATTGAGTCTTAAACGCTGGATGCACGTGGCGGAAGAACAGAGATATAGCCTACGACTAGAACAATGCCGAGCCATCTTCCAGATAAATTCAATCTCACACACTAGCTAGCACCTGGCGGTACAACACTGACATGCAGTAACCACATCACTGATCTTCCAACCTCACTAATTCAATCTTACAAACTGGACAGCACGTGGCAGAACAGCAGAACATGTCAACCCAATAGCTTACATAAAGTCAAGCTTCCACACTAATAGCAGGTTACGAAACAACAGAGAAGTGGGATTAGCAAATCACTGTTCCTTCTTCCGGATAAATTCAAGCTTACTTACATAGTAACAGCACGTGAAGAAACAATACGGACATAGAATTAGTAAATCACGGATCCTTTTTTTTGGATAAATTCAATCTCATTTATTATTATTACGTGACGGAACAACAGGGACGTGGGATTAGCAAATCGCAGAATCTCTTTCCGCATAAATTCCCGATCCTCTTTCCGGGCAAATTCCCGATCATTCTTGCGGATAAATTCCCTATCATATAGCCAGATAAATTCCCAAACATTTTTCTGGATAAATTTTCAACCTTCCTTCCATATAACACGCAAGAAATTCCACTTCACACATCATCTCTGTATTCATCATCTTTCACTGTTGCTACCTCCTGTCACTGGAACTTCCTGCCGCATGAAGTCAAGGCCTGCCGAACATTGATATATTTCAAATCCAAGTTAGAAAATTATCTTATGACGAGTTGCCAAACTAACTTACTATTATGACAAGTGTTGTATTGCATGTTTCCACGTATTCACATTTTTTTATATATTGTAGTGATATTTAACTAATTTTATCTTTTTGATTTCATATTTTCCCGACAATGGTATATCTATATTGCGATAACTTGTGCTATATTATAATCATAACAAAATTTTCCTTACTGTGTGTACCCAAAAATATTGTATTCAAATTCAAATTTATTCACAATTTAGATTTGAAATGAATACATATGAATAGATACTCGAAATGAGCATATGCTCGTGCTCGGGTACAGTCCAGTAGTCCACATAAATTTTACAGGGATCAAATAATAATGCTGATGATAGAAATAATAGTAACAATAATAATAATAATAATAATAATAATAATAATAATAATAATAAAATAATCGTGACAGAAATGATACAAAGATTGTAATACAAAATAATTCATTAATAATAATAATAATAATAATAGTGATAAAACAAAAATATTTACAATAATAAAATAAATACTAAGACGGATAAAATAAAATATAAAACCACTAGCGAAAGTTTACACAACTTAAGCATATAATAACCGGAAAAAAATGACGAACTCGAAAATCGACAGAAAAGTTCGTTGTATCGCAGACGACAGCAACCGCCGTATTGACACTGTGTTGTGCATTAATGGTAGTAGGGGGGAGCCGAAAGCCTACGTAAGTGCCATTCTCTTCGAATCTTCTCGTACAATCATGGGAAGTTAATGCTGCAAAAACGAAATGTCTACGAGTCAAGCTGTTCATTATTACCAGGATAAATACAAATAGTACTGAAATATATTAATCTAGTTTCAGTTATAGATCTCCCCTTTTGTGCAAGAGATATCATATCAAAATATTTTATGAATGGCGGGGAAAATATAAATTTCAAGAACTCTCTAATGAAAAGAGTTAGTGACAAGTACAATCAAGTGTATCTGTGGCGATGCTAAGAAATCATTTATTGGAGATATACACTGTTACTAATTAAGAAAATGATCTATTTATATTTATTACAATGTTTTATCTTATAGGTTACATGCATCAGATAAATACAATAAAAATTAGTACCATATAATGCTAGTAACAATAAAAAATAAATAAATAAAAATAAATAAATAAAAAATAAAACTGATCAAATATCATACAAATATTTTCACTTTATTTTTAAACTTAAGAATGTGTAAATTGCATAGGTCTGGATTATTTTTCAATACTGAATTGTATAGTCTTGGTCCATTCATTGTATGCTTTGTACTTCACCATTTTATTACTATTATTATTATTATTATTATTATTATTATTATTATTATTATTATTATTATTATTATCTTACATTTTTATACTTTGTATATCTCATTTATTTTGATCTGTTGTTCACATTTTATTATGCTTTTTCCTTTCTGTCTATGTGTTACATATGATGTCTGATTTCTATTTACTTGTTGTTTACATTATATTATTATTATTATTATTATTATTATTATTATTATTATTATTATTATTGAATATGCATCTTCAGTATGGAACTCTATTACTTCCACTGACTCGGCTAAGCTTGAGGATATTCAAAGAAAATTTATTTCCCTGTGTTCTTATAGATTTTTACCTAATCCTGATGATTATAAATATGAGATTAACTGCAAATATTTTAATTGCTGTAGTTTATTTGCCAGACGTCAAGATCTTGATTACTTATTTTTTTGTAAAGTTCTTAATGGCGATATTGATTGTGAATCTTTCCTAAGCAATATCAGTCTTCGTATTCCTGCTAAGGGTTTAAGATATCATAAAATGTTTTACAACAGAAATTATAAATCTCTCTCTCCGAACTGCAGATGTATAAAATATGCTAATTTGCATGGGTCAAACTTGGATCCATTTAATGTGTAGTATATACTTCGAAGTTTTATATCAGTTTTCATTTATATCTTTTGTTTAAATATGTATTTTAATATTATTGTCGCTAACTTTTATATAATTTTGTTATTTATCAATTTACTTGATTCCATCCTTTCATTTTCAAATACAATTACTTTTGACCTCATTATGCTATGTAGTTTAGTCATCCATTTTATCCCTCATTCATTGTCATTATTGTCGTTGTATTATATTCTTTATATCTTTGTAATACTATTTTATGCTAGACCATGCCGAAATGTACTAACAATACACCCGGTAGCAGTCCTTTAATGCATATCATTAAAGTACACCTAGTCATTAAAGTACAGGTCTTCAGCCAATGATAAGTCAGCTTACATGTGTTCAGCCAATGACAAGTCAGCTTTGTACCGTTATAAAACCGCAAGTATCGATTATTCTCGGATATGCAATCGAAAGATAATTAGCGAAAAGTCACGGAGGCTGGAAATCCAATACTGTCGCAGGTTATGTTCTGTTACTATAATAATTAGCGTTAATTGTAAATAATATTCAAATAAATTCAATTTGTCATCTCGTTTTTCAATGTCGAATTCAATAATCAAGGTTATAATATTATAATATTATCAAGTTTAACGGGACTACGTCAAGGTCAATTACATTATTGTTCCTCGGAAAAATCAATACTTTCGCGTCTGCGCACATCTCACAATTCACGATCTAGAACAAGGTCACTTCCGATCTTGTCAGATACCTACAAATAAAATGTATACATCTGAATACCGGTAATTTCAATTTATAAATATGGTCGAGCATAAAAAGTCGTATGAAACACGCCTATAATGGTAATTAAGAAGCTCGTATGAAAATTATAAATATCCATACTCGATTCTTAATTACTATCATTATAGGCTCGTTGCATAATGTACCATTATATGATTCCATTCTTCATTTATGATTCCATTATTTCATTTGTAATTATCTTTTTAATTAATTGCCATTAATTTAATTATTTCTTTGTACTTTTATTGTAAATTATTGCAAATTTTTTTCTTATATTGTTTGTGCTGAACTATAATTGGCCTCTCGCTGTTGTACAGCACATTAAATATAAGTAAATAAATAAAATGAATAAAATAAATTATTATTATTATTATTATTATTATTATTATTATAAATTCCAGATACTCTTTCCGATTACCGTACACTACAGAACTCAATCTCTCATTAATGTATGTTTATTTCTTTGTAACACATTGCATAACTTCTGAAAAATAGACTATACGTAAATTTGCCTCCTTAAACTTTTGTCCAAAATACTATTAATTCATTGGCATGTGGTTCATCATGTAGCCTCTGACAATCACAGGCTTATATATATAGGCCTACTTCCTGCACCATGAGTTCCTATTACAAAATTGTTATAGGCCTACTTGTGTACCAACCCCCCTGTGAACCCCCTCCGAGTTTGAGGCGCAACCTTTTGAATCATTCTGTACGCAATGGCTGTTCCAGTCCGACTGGTTGACCCGATCACATTCGTGAATCCAATGCTGTCAGGTGGGTCATCCTACCACGGCCCTGACAGAGCAAAGGCTCATTCCGAGACGAATATCCCGTAAGACAGGGCCCGGAGTCCAAAGCCCTTCTTATAACAGCATCGGGTACTCGCACTACACCAAGATTTCCCTACTCTCTCTTTAAGCATTGCGGATTATACAGTAGCGGTCTTACTAATAAAAACTCTATACACAGACGTTTAACTGTCTTATACAATGAGTAGCTCGTTTATAAGTCGTGTGTAAATTCCTTACTAATAATCACTACATACGTCGTGTATAACAGTATAACTGTTACACAGATACGTCATAGTTTCGTCATTACTTCCTTACGAAAGGTAATAGAATATCTGAGGTTCTCTACTGGATCCGGTAGAGCGCTCTAGTGTGGCGTGTTATGTATCGATAGTACAACTGGCTCTAATCGATTACCACACTACATTTTGGTCAAAGAATACAAGCTACAGCAATATTATACTAATAATTCTATGATCTTTGGTTTGTTCTTCTGCGGTTACAAGGTAAACATCATCATAAAATGACAGTCGATACGAACAGCTGTTAAAGGGGCGGCCATTTTTTCCCTATATACAACGCTTAAACAAGGGGTTTCGTGTATATAACTACTGCAAAGCAATTCCCATTGTATAGTTACAGCCTGTTTATACGTCCATAGCTTATTCACGGTTTATTAGTAAAGTTTTATGTCTCAACGCTCCATAAGTCTCGTATAAAAACTATACACGGTTTATTAGTAAGACTGTAGATAGATAGAGGGGAGATAGAAGGTGCTGGTGAAATGAAAAGAGGAACGGGAATATCCTGAGAAAATACCTATAATGTCTATTTTGTCAACTGAAAATTCCATCAGGACCTATTCGGGGATATGATCCGGACCTTCTGTATAGAATACCAGCGCACTAGAGTCAAGACACAGACGAGGCTCGGGACAGTGTCCAAGTAAATAGTACCCACTCAGGAAACGAAAACCCTTTAAAATCTAGTGTGCTACTTGTGGATAACACTTATGTATGGAAATTTTAATTGCTCAAAGTTCCCATCAACAAATCCGCCGTACGATTTCTCTAGTTTCTCAACGAGTGGCAACATTCTACTGCTCTTTCACAATCCGTTTTTAGTTCAAGTGGCTGCTGAGATATGTGAAGCACTTACTATGTGCGAGAAGAATAAAATTGTTGCAGTACTTTTTGGCAGCGGCAAGTGTTTCTCATGGAATTGAAATGATAAAGTGATTATACAGAATGCCCCAATGTCATAATTTATTCATAACCACAAATGTACAATATTTCTAATGGATTTAATATTATAAAATGTTGTATTTTACTTGTAAAACCGCAAAAATATTAGAAATGGCTATGAATTATTGACAAATGGTAGAAATACGAAAGTCAAAGGGGTTTCCTTTAAAAAAATATATAACCCAAAACTGCATATGACCTGCTATTCTTCATAGATCTGCTCCAGTCATGTCTTCGTTAAGGGTCAAAATGTGGGCGGTTCCGGTTCCTCACCGTATATACTGTATGAGACTCCTACTACTGTCATCTATCAATCTTTGAACAAAACCGCGAGGAACACCGACCACTGCAGACGACAGATTCGGCTCCGCACAAATACAAGTCGTGTCCTGTTTCTCGGAATGGAGACGATATTGAGATTGAAAATGTGGAGGGATTAGGTGGAATGAAGAGAGAAAAACTGAAGAATCTCGACAAAAATCCTTACACGTTTCTCTTAGGCAATCGCAAAACAACTCCGTTGATCAATAGTATTTTAACATGTATCCGCGGTTATCGCAAGCTAGCTCTCTTCTCAGCTACTAAGACGACTTTCGGATGGGTTTGAAACCGTTAACCTTCTGATAACCAAGCGGAGTTTCGTTAAGTAATGTACACTTAATTTACTCATTGAATATATTTTCATTATAGATCAGGCTTGGAGAACTGGGCGACAATTGTGGCGTTGCGTCACTCATCGGATGTCACTCACCCCTTCCTTCCATCCCCGAGTCATTGACTTGATATGGGAGAGGATTTGTATTTAGTGTCTGTCTTATGTGATTGCGTACGTGCCACAGATGGACTGTGGCCGGGAAACCAACGCTTTCCCCATGCTTTTCACTCCTCTCTCGCCAGTTCTGTATCCCTGTTAGAGATTATTCACAACACTTGACCTATAAACAGACAGAAAAAGCAACACACAAACAAAACAAGGGAAAAACACAGCGGAGTCGTGCATAAGAAATTCCTTCACGTGTAAACCTAAGTTCTCACGGAATCTACCGAAGTCTTCCGAAGGGGACTCAGCAGCCGGTCATATCTTGTCCAAGACTGCACATTACCACGGGAAGTGATTTCATAATCCGTGGACGATCGAGGTCCTTGCCATTCAAGCACTCATTATAATCAGCAGTCCAATAAATATGTACATTTTTTTCAGCATACGTTGGTTTACAGCAGGGATGTCTAACAGCGCTCTCAAACTGTGAAACGATTAATACTGTTTCCTACCGTAGCTGAACTGAAACGACAGTCAGTCAGCTCGCTGTAGCAGTGTTCTGTACGCAGTGTGTTTATCAACTCTGGCGGCTGGTATGGATATGGAACGACGATTCAATAGTGAGTGGACGGATAAATATTTATTTCTCTTAAAGGACGGAAAGGCACATTGCTTAATATGTAGAAAGGAACTTGGATACATTGGCCATTATAATATTAAAATACATTTTAATTCTACATGTCATGCTGAAGCTTAAGGATCCGAAAAGTTATCCGGTTTCACTCGTGAAAAGACTGTAGAAGAATTAAAATCAAGATTGAATTCAGAAAACCTCCCATCATCACCATCATCATCATCATCATCATTGGGTATTAGTAGAACGAGCTTGCTTCGTGCTAGCTACAAAATTTCTGAAATTATTGCAAAGGCTTCAAAGCTATTTACTGACGGAGAATTTGTGAAAGTCTGTCTCATAGCTGCTGCAAAACAGATGTCCGGAATATGTTAATGATCTTAAATCTATATGTTTGTCTCGTAATATTTTTGCAGAGCGTACATCATAAATGGGAGATAACTTGGAGGAACAACTGATAGCAAGAATGAAACTTTCACTTGTTACTCACAATAGCTCTTGATGAAAGTACCGACCGGAAAGATACGGCACAGCTAGCTACAGTGTATTCATAAGGAGTGTCGATTCAGATTTCAATGTTCATGGAGATCTAGTAGATGTCATTTCACTAAAGAATCGAACTCGAGGGAAGATATTTTTGAATCTATAACAAAAACTATGAACAAATTTCTAGTCACGCTAAAATCAATTAATTTTATTCATCAAAACAGTTTACGTTTTTGAACTTGGAGTTGAACTGTTACAACACGTACACACTAAGTTGATATTTTAAATATGATATTAACAACATTATTATTATTATTGTTATTATTAATATTATTTTTATTATTATTAATATTATTTTTATTATTATTAATATTATTAATATTATTATTATTATTATTATTTATTTCCGTCACTAACGAACAACATTTATGGAATGACCTAGTAGATAAAACTCTATTATTATTATTATTATTATTATTATTATTATTATTATTATTATCATCATCATCATTATCATTATCATTATCATTATAATTCGTCCTCAAGTAGGCTACATTCCTGTTTGTCAGAGTTCATCAAGTGCAAATCTAAACTGAGTTCCTAATCAATTGGTAAGATGTATAAAAGTTATCAAAGTACCAGCCGCCACAGTTTCGCTTTTGTTCACGATCACTCGGCTTGTCTGTCTACTACCTGTGTTCAACCGTTGCACGGTAAGGGAGGAGTGGAGGCTCGTAGTTCACAGTTCGAGAGCGTTGTTCGACATCCCTGGTTTACAGGAATGCGAAATTTTATTTTGAAATTCATAATTTCATTTTTTGACATGAAAAGAGAGAATGACAAAAGATTCTCAACCGAGTAATAGCAGGCATTTCCCTTACTCATTCTGCGTCTAATTTCTTGAGTGTCATTTATATTTATCACTGTTTCTCCAAGATATTTCAATTTTTCAACCTCTTCAAAGGAAAAATTTCCAATTTTTATATTTTCATTTCGTACTATGTTCTGGTCACGAGACGTAATCATATACTTTGTTTTTCCGGGATTTACTACAAAACATATATCCTTACCTGCTTCAAGTAAAATACCCGTATTTTCATTAACACCTTAAGACCTGAATTTATACTTAATTATTTACTAGCTTTTAAGGAACGCGGAGGTTCATTGCCGCTCTCACATAAGCCCGCCATTGGTCCCTATCCTGAGCAACATTAATCCAGTCTCTACCATCATATTCCACCTCCCTCAAATCCATTTTAATATCTTCCCATCTACGTCTCGGCCTCCCTAAAGGTCTTTTTCCCTCCGGCCTCCCAACTAACACTCTATATGCATTTCTGGATTCGCCCATACGTGCTACATGCCCTGCCAATCTCAACGTCTGGATTTAATGTTCCTAATTATGTCAGGTGAAGAATACAAAGCGTACAGCTCTGTGTTGTGTAACTTCGTCCATTCTCCTGTAACTTCATCCCTCTTAGCCCCAAATATTTTCCTAAGCACCTTATTCTCAAACTCATTGAAAAAATCCTTAATCCCTGTTCCTCTCTCAAAGTGAGAGTCCAAGTTTCACAACCATAAAGAACAACCGGTAATATAACTGTTTTATAAATTCTAACTTTCAGATTTTTTGACAGCAGACTGGAGGATAGAAGCTTCTCAGCCGAATAATAACAGGCATTTCCCATATTTATTCTGTGTTTAATTTTCTTCCGAGTATCATTTATATTTGTTACTGTTGCTCCCAGGTATTTGAATTTTTCCAGCTCTTCAAAGGATAATTTGCAATTTTTACATTTAAAAATTTGAAAAAAAAAAACAGGTCACATAAACATTCTGGGGATCCAAAATTCTCAAATCAAGTCTTCACAAAAAATCAAATTTGGGGACAAGTTTGACCCCTGGGGCCCCAAAATTTTTAATTTTATTTTTAATTCAGATATAGAAATATTTCAAAAATAATATTCTCTATTTCTATCACATTGAATTTTTAAAAATATTTAAAAGTATCGAAGATATTCCAAAAGAGTAAAAAACGCAACTATAAACACTATAATGTATATCAGACCTGAAGGGGTTAATATTTTCTGAATTTTCTCCTAACATTTTCTGTGGAATGGGTATCAAAAGAATCCCAAAGGACTTGTACTTGTCCGGCGTGGATTTTACTGTTGTTAGGAATTCGAACCAGGGTCTCTGGTGTGGAAAGCTTCGTTAACAAGTTAACAATGCGTTCAAGAACAATATCCGAAACTGAAAAGTAGACTAGATAATTTGTCAATGCTGTGAGAACAATGGGAATAGCCCAAACAAACGATGAGCTACTGTTGCTTCGGCACTTAAAAATTAGCTCGCTTGGAGTTCTGGTTGGGTAGCTTGCTGGCCTTCCTTTCAGCAACTCAGGACGCATCAGCTTGGAAAGTGCACCGCGAGTCTTGGTACAATTACCACGCCCACCCATTACGTCGCGTTCAGTTCTGTCGAATCTGCTACTGCTTCCTCCATCCCGCCACGGCGCCGTCATGGTCGCGACACAATAGACACAATTTCACGCAAGCAAAGGAAGAGATGAAAAGGGATCTAACCAGGGTGTAATGAGCGCCTGAGAGCCATACGTATAGAGCGATCCTCCGCATTTTATGGCTTTTTAATTCGTAACGAACGAGAGAACAAATGATCCAACGACAAAAAAAAAAAAAAAAAAAAAAGCGGAGTTAATGGAAGAAATATCCACATGAGCCTGGATTATACCTAACCACAGTCCTGAACTGTCTACCTCCCGGAGGGTAAAATGAAACCGAAGACTTCGTGTTTTATTGATCTCTTGCGGGAGTTAAAAATAGTCATTATCTTAACGTCGATTTTTATAGGTCCTCCAGTTTACCTTTTCGATACTTGCATGTAATAATAATTATTATATTTGGGGGCTTACTAGCTTCTCACACAAACACAGTTTTCGGAAATTTGAAATTATTCGCTTAAAATAAATAAATTAACCCACCGCAAGCTGTAAGCTATGTGAGGGTATAATATTTACCTCGCGTTATTTTCTTTGAATTGTCTTTTAATTTCATTTCAGGCGCGTATGCAAAAATAAAACTATTTACTTATGACAGCACGTCTGTCTGCCTGTCTGTCTGTCTATCTGTCTGTCTGTCTGTCCACACAAATGTAACAACTCGCCATCCGTACAACGGCTTTGTACAAAATTTCATATTTTATTTTTTTAAATAAATCTTGTTAAACCATTTTGATTTTTTTATATCGCGCAAGTATAACAGCCCCTTTAGACAAAGTTGGAGATACATTTTTAATATATATAATCATCCAGACTGCTGTCAAAAAATCTGACAGAATTTATAAAACAGTTATATTACCGGTTATCCTTTATGGTTGTGAAACTTGGACTCTCACTTTGAGAGAGGAACATAGGTTAAGGGTGTTTGAGAATAAATTGCTTAGGAAAATATTTGGGGCTAAAAGGGATGAAGTTACAGGAGAATGGAGAAAGTTACACAACACAGAACTGCACACATTGTATTCTTCACCTGACATAATTAGGAACATTAAATCCAGACGTTTGAGATGGGCAGGGCATGTAACACGTATGGGCGAATCCAGAAATGCATATAGAGTGTTAGTTGGGAGGCCGGAAGGGAAAAAGACCTTTAGGGAGGCCGAGACGTAGATGGGAATATAATATTAAAATGGATTTGAGGGAGGTGGGATATGATGATAGATAATGGATTAATAATGTTCAGGATAGGGACCAATTGCGGGCTTATGTGAGGGCGGAAATGAACCTCCGGGTTCCTTAAAAGCCAGTGTATATATATATATATATACACATATCCATAGACGACGATAATATATATGGATCATAAGAGGAGACAAAGAGGAAGGCAGAAAACAGGAAAATAGGAAGGCCTGAAGAATGCTGGGTCTGCAGTGAAAGACCTGCCCTTGGGCAGAATGGAGGAATATATATATATATATATATATATATATATATATATATATATATATATATATCCAGAACTAATAATCGGAATGTTAGACAATTCTTCATGTATATTTATTTATATTAAGTGTAATTGTAATTCTAATCATTTTTACCATAGAATTAAGAACATTTAAATATTCATTGCATAACAGTTGTTAGATAGTGCATGAAAAGAATAAGAATTTAATTTACTCTCTTTGTACAGCTTCCCCAAATGCAGTTACGACTTTTGATAGCAAGCCACGATATAATGTATCGTACATTCATACTTTGCTGAAATAAATTTAATACTTTGGCAAAATATCTTCATATTGTGTCGGTCTCTAGCTGTAACTACAGCTTTAAGATGATGACTGGCAGCCGAGAATTATTAGTATTAATTCGCAGGTTTATTCTTAAAATAAATAATAAAAATGACTAATTACTACAAGTAATGGAAGTTATCCATAGATATCCAAATTAAAAGTGTCCCTGCAGTCTTCACTTTATTGTTCCAGAACCGGGAGTTATTCTGCCTTAGGCGGGATTACGTTTATAATTCCTTACAAAATGACCTTGAACAGCTGTAACAGACACTTAACTCTGCCAACTGCAGCACACACGCAACTTGTCCTGCGGTTTCGAAATTGTTTTCTGATCTCGGCCAAGGTCATCTGCTGGGATATTCTTTCAACATAGGAATAAAACTTTGGGAGAGCATCTTCGCGGTGGTGCTAACGGAAACACAAATACTCTCCGAGCTATATTTTCTTTAATTTCGGATCTCTTTCGTCCGGACACACAACATAAGCAGTACTAAGCCCTTCGAATCTGTTGGGCGTGTCATGTATTGATGTTATGTCACGCAGTGTTCTTGGAATACGTGCTAATTATACGATAATGGTTTGGATACAAGTTTAATCAAATACGCACTTATTACAACGCCGGAAAGAGCAGGATTGCCGAATGGACGTGAACGTGAAGCACTAAAGTGAATTATGACTTTTTTTTTTGTAGAACGAATTACCGTGAAACAGAATTCCGCCCTTTTAATAAATGTGAGGTTAAAGTGGGAACATATCAGTAGCATATGTGTATCTCGTAAAAGGTGATGAAAAAGCATGGCTATTCCATTAGAAGCCCCAGAAGGACTACTCATTGTCGGGATATTAAAAATCCCACCTCACGAAACAATCGACACTCACTTGTGAGTTACAAAAGGGAAGTTGTTTTGCTTGCTATTCGCCATAGTCTCCAAGGAAATAATCCTGGTACTAATATTGCTGTTAGTGGTTAAGTGAAACTCGCAATATCATGGCAGGAGGAAGGATAATATATCAATGAAGAAAATGACCATATCAGGAATCGACCTAGCTACTTTCCGCCTTCCAGCCCAACGTCTTAAGGCTGGTTCACAATAAACCGGGAACGGAAACGAGAAAGGAAATAATGTTAAAATAAATGTATTTAAATGTGTGTATTGAATGCTCAAATTTAAATACATTTAACAATATTTCCGTTTTCGTTCTCGTTGTCGTTTAGGTCCCCGGTTTATTGTGAACCAGCCTTTAACAGCTAATCTACCGCGCGCCCAGAACTAAAGTAGGCCTATAAATAAATAATATTCCTGCAACGGTAGCCCTGTGCCGTGCTGACTTCACGATCAGGAAGGTCCAACATTTGTGCCTTTCAAGTGTTAGTCAAAATATATATCACCTCCCAAAAATCGCATTGCATTGTAATTCGTTATGAAAGGAGGTTAAACATTGCAAAAAACTATATAGTGTCGCTTTGGGTGATCTCGATTTTTTTTTAAGAAAAGTAGCCATCTCGATTTTTTTTAAGAAAAGTAGCCATTGCGAACACTTTTCCTGATTAAAAAAAATTCGAAATATATTAGATCCGTGTTGAATGTGTATGTAATCTCTGTGTAAGTGAATCTCGTGGCTTAAAGTTGTGTTATACGTTCACACAATTCAATAAGCACAATAAAATGAGTTAAACTTTTCTTTTCGGTCATGAAACGACATACCATCTTTAGTTTATTGTACTTTGAGACATGTATCGAGTACTACCTGATTTCTTTTGTGGTTCTTCTCAAATGACCAGGGAGCCTGCCTTTATTAGAATTGTTGTGTGTTTGGACTTAGGAGAGTTCGCAATCCTTCATAGAGCTTTTTAATGTCACTTCGGCCGTCTATCTGTTTTCCTCTGTCTGCGTCTGCCTGCATGTATGAAGCTACTCTTCTTCCATTGAACTAATGTTAATTAAATTTTAAGTTTTAATTTTCATTGATAACGGATTAATAGGCAAACGCACAATTCTCGATACAATCATAAACTGCCATCGTCACCCACGCTGCAGATTTCAGCTCATGTAGTCAGATGCCGTGTTGCTAATCTGAGTTAGTTCGGACATTCCTTAATATGATCACAAAACGCAGATAAGCAATTCCTTCTTTGTTTTCACTTTGCGTTTGTAGACTTCGCCTTTAGCGAACTCCACAAATAATAATCTAATGGTATAAGGTCTGGTGACCTCGGTGGTTAAGAAATGACACCACCGCGACCGATCTAATACCCAGGATAGGGTTCACTGATTTTGTGGATCGCTGACCGGCTGGAATGTGCAGAGGCCTCATCTTGTTGAACGTAAGGTACCATCCGTGTTGCCATGGTTACATTCTCCAAAACGTATCCTGCTAACACATGCGAGTGGCAAACATGACAAAGGTAATAATACTGTACAATCTAATTTCGTTTCCGTTGCACCTGCATTAATGAGTGCAATTATGTGAAAGAAAAAAGGAGGCTTATGCCTATTATATGCCTGACATTTATGTATGTTCATGTAAAATATGTTCCAGCGAAATTCATATGAAATTTGTCAAAGAATATGTACCGTAAAATAAGGGGCGGGAACTTGACCAATATTGGAACGTTATAAATTACATGTTTATATATGTGAGGAGGTTGCCAAGTTGCTACCTACATTTATTAGTCTGCATGGAGTGGTAATTTTGTACATTAATACATTGTGTCTTTGAAATAAACATATTTTCTGTGGGGGTGACAAACTGAGTGGAAGCAATTATTTCAGATTTGGGAAGGTGGAGTCCTCGAAATTTAAGTATGACGCTACGCGACGTCAAAGACGTTATCGCGTCGCTTCGAAAGCAAGCAGACGGTGGTGCTGTGGTAGATGACCGGTGCATAAAAAGTAAATAACAATTTTTAAGTTAAAATACGTGGCATTCTCAAAGCGGAAATCAGTCATTTGCACGATATCTACATAAAGAAGACAACAATGCTAAAAAAACAGCTTTATTGAAAATATACATCTCTACAGTGTTTTTCAAAATTGCGTGGTTGAGACATGTAAAGACGTTAGTGTTTTAGAACATTTTGTATTAAGTACTAAATTATTGCCTCCTCCCTATATAAAAAAAACACGAAAATTAAACTCATGAAATTTCAACTGCGCAGAAATGATAGTTTTAATTTTATTCACAAATATAGGGACCCCAGGGCCTGATGGAACCTGGTTGCCTGGAAGAGGGAAACTCAAGAGGTCGTCCGGTGCCTCAGAGCTAAATAAGCGAACTTGCCTCGCAGTGACGCGCATGCGCTTGTGTAATTCGGGAGATTAATGATTATTAAGGACCAAATTAAAGAAGTACCTAATTTCTCACGCCTTCTATCCTGTAGGTGAATTTATGACATTCAACAGCGCTGCATGAATATTTCCGTCCTATTAAGTATCGATACTAACCCCTTGCGTTGTAGGGGAGTAGTGGGTACAGCGAGACACAAAATATTAAGACATATGTATGCAAGTGAAATTTCAAGTAATTTTAAAATCAAGTGCAATAGAAATATACATTAAAACATGGAGTACAATAATACACAAACAGAAATGTTAATAGATAAAGGACATAATATACAATGCGTGTTTGTCAAAAAAATGCAAATGTCTCACTGTTACCCATTCAGGAGGGTACAGCGACACACCAGTGTCTATTAGCGGACATTGAAATGATTTAAATTCATTTCAAAAGAAATGAAAGCCTGCTGCCTCTTTATCTTGCCATGTTTTGTAGACTTATTTAGAATCATTTTGATGTCTGACTTCGAAACCATTGAAACATCTGGAACATTTGGAAAAGTGAATTTTCCATGACTTTTCAAACTTTTGGTAAAAATAAAATGAATTTTTGGTGACAACAAAGCTTATAATTATAAGAATTTAATTTAATTATTTATTATTTTTTAATATTTTTTAATTATGTGAATAATTTTTTATTTAAGAAGCCATTAAAATGTAATGTATCCATCATTTTAAGCTATAGTTTCTAAATTGGTTACTAGTATGTTCATTTTTAGTGGTAGTTACCGGTAAATGTAATATAATTACAGTTTATTTTTGCAAATCATTGGTACATGGGAACAGTGAGACGTCTCAGTGCACCTTTCAATGGCATGTCTCACTGTTCCCTTTACGCATAGTTCGTTTAAAAATGGCGCCATCACTTCAAAATCAAAACAAGGAAGACGAAACTTTTCCAAAAATAACGTCAAATACCATAATATTAGGTAACAAAACATTCATATTTCTATTTAATTTATATATCCAATATAACCTTCATTAAACACAAGCCAAAATTTTACTTCTAGAGTGAAAAATTACGAATTATTTTTTCATCACTCACCTTTATAACTAGAATCAAATCGAGTATGAAAATACTGTTACTTTACTCATACAACATACAACTCCATTGTTACAAACATTTCAATATCAAACTTTACATCTAATAAAAAATATCTCACTGTTCTCCTTGTCTCACTGTACCCACTTCTCCCCTACCAGTATATTGCAAAACTCTTCTGTAGGCTATATATTTCAACTAGACTGCGGCTATAATTAAGTCTGAGGTACTATTTGAGATATTTTGACACATTCAATATTCTAGCTGTGAAGCAATATACGAATACCATGAAATGTAAATAAATACAATACAATACAAAACAATACAATGCAACCTTTGCTAGTTCTGGTCAAAGCTTTGCTAGGTTCACACTGCATTGTGAGCTTGTGAAATTCCATTTGTAATGTCGTACAGTTTCTAACGCAGAGTACGTGGATATAATTTCTATGCATGGATATTGCGATTTAAACGCTCCTGCTTCTGTTATTGAATTCCAGCGGCGATTTCCACACCTGCTAGTATTTTTTCCCTGGAATCATAATGAATGCAATTAAATACAGTGCGAGTTTATGTGCAGTTTGATATTTAACGTTTGCACTGTATGCAATGAATTCATATATTGATTCTTTAATAGAGCGCATATCAGCAATTCTTTATTTTCGCACACTGTGCAAACAACAGCTTGTTAATTGAAATCTTATAAAATACATTACGAGATATCAATTCAAACTCAACGTCTATGACCCACATATCTGAGTCGACATGTTATTACTTCAGGTATTTCGCAGGGTTCAAAGAGAACGACAATAGAATTATCTGAAAAACTAGAGCGATGATCAGTCGTGAGCGAGATTAATCTCACATCAGCTGTTACTTGGAACTATTGAAACATCGAGTCATCACAATAATGGCTGTGAAAGGAACGCTAATATTTACGGGATATGTACACATTTCACGAGTATAAATTTATTACAGTTCAAAATTTAATTTCCACACATACTGAATTAATTTTGTGACGGAATTTATTATAGTGTCTATTACACTCTTAGTACGTCATACTACTTTCGACCAATAAAACGGTACGAAAGGACGTCTTTCAACCAATCATAGCTGCTTATCGCACAATTTTATCGCGTCTCTAGCATTTCTTTAATTTTATCGCGTCCCAAGCATTTGTTTATTTTTTATCACTACCCTAGCATTTGTTTCTTTGTTTGCCAACATTTCAAACTGCACTGCTCTGGACGTCAAAAACAGAAAATTACAAACCACCCAGTCGATGCACAGCACTTTCAAATATGACTCGGATTGGCATTCAAGAACAAGAATTAATAAAGATCACTGGTCATAGCTATGCATCTTCCCTGAAACCCTATTTACAAATAAATGAAGAGCACCATTCGGAAATCCTGAATAAGTTGAGGGATACACCATGTACATCAACGAGTTCACTTCTTTTACACACAAGTCCAATATAACATCAACTGAACCACCAACCACTAAAACATTCAAATTTGAAAATTGTACTTTCAATAATTGTTTCTTCTAAAATTATTCATGTTTATTTTTTATTTCATCATCGTTAATTAAAATGTATCTTGTTTATTTCATCATCCCTAATTAAAACCTTTCTAACACTCGTTTATATTATTTAGGTTATGTTTGTTATAGCTTCTGCTATATGATATTATGAATAGTCACGTATCAGAGATTGTTTAATACTAAGATTTATTGAAAATCATCTACCAAGTGACGTTTATTACTGCGATCGGGATAACTGAAGTGGAATGCTACTGTTTTAATAAAAATTGAACTGAATCAACAAAGCCTTCTTGACCAGTAACCTTCCACAGAGTTCAATGAAGATTCCATAGTCGGCACAACTGATATCAAGACAAGAGCTAATAATAACACACTACCGCCATCTACTAGTGTAATATTTATAATGTTGAGATTGTACAAAATTGAATACAGTTTTGTATTTTCGTAAGTCAATTAAGTTAATATTTCATTGTATTGGAGTACTTCGTTACATCTAATCTTTATACAATTTCTTCTAATCGTGTAAGTCAGTTAAATCCCACTCGAGTTTTGATTTTCTCTAGATGAATCTGCTCGTGTTCCACTCGCAGATTTATCGATAAGATCAAAACCTCCAGTGAGAGTACTGTTGGTAAGACAATACTTCTAAATTAAAATATGCTTTTTGGACTTCAAAAACTTTTATTAAAAGAGTAACTTGTGCAGGGAGAAACATTTTTTTTCTGATTTCTTGTAAAATGTTGAATACATTGAATGCTTTTTCTACACTTTATTCATGGGTGTAATAAAAATCATGTCTTTAGCGCAGTTTTATCAACAGTAATCTCACTAGAGGTTTTGATTTATCTAGAGAAAATCAAAACTCGAGTGCGATTTAATTGACTATTACACGATTAGAAGAAAGTATATAAAGATTAGAAGTAACAAAGAACTCCAATACAATAAAATATTAATTGGCTTATGAAAATACAACTGTCTTCAAATGTATCAACTATCGAACCTGACGATGTCATATCCAGGCCTTGTACACTGGTTTCTGACAAATAAGTATTATTATTATTATTATTATTATTATTATTATTATTATTATTATTATTGTACCATCTCAACATTACGCTAGATGGCAGTAGTGTTTTATGATTATGTTTTCTTGTTACCGGTATCACTTGTGCCAACTATGGAATCATCATTGAACTCTGTGCACTGTTACTAGCCAAGAAGGCATTGTTGATTCAGTTTCATTTTTATTAAAATGCAACATTCCACTTCAATTATCCCAATCCCAGTAATCAACGTCACTTGACAGATGATTTTCAATAAATCTTAATATTAAACAATCTCTGATACGTGACTATCCATAATATCATATAGCAGAAGCTATAACATAACCTAACTAATATACACAAGTGTTAGAAAAGTTTTAATTAACGACGATGACATAAAAAATAAACATGGATAATTTTAAAAGGAATAATTATTGAATGTGCAATTTTCAAATTTGAATGTGGTTGGTGGTTCAATTGATGTTATATTGGACGTGTGCGTAATAGAAGTGGAACTCGTTGATTTAGGCCTACATGGTGTATTCAACTTATTCAGGATTTCCGAATGGTGCTCTTCATTTATTTGTAAATCGGATTTCAGAAGATGCATAGGTATGATCAGTGATTTTTATTAATTCTTGTTCTTGAATGCCAATGCGAGTCATATTTGAAACTGCTGTGCATCGACTGAAGTGATTTGTAATTTTATATATATATTTTTTTTTTGACGTCCAGACCAGCGCAGTTTCAAATGTCGGCAAACAAAGAAACAAATGCTAGGGACGCGATAAAATTAAACAAATGCTAGGGACGCGATAAAATTGTGCGATAAGCAGCCATGATTGGTTGAAATACGTCCTTTCGTACCGTTGTATTGGTCAAAAGTAGTATGACGTAGTAAGAGTGTAATAGTCATTGAAAATTATTTTTTCATTAACAATTGAATGGTTTGTTACCAAACCTGCCATTTTGCTCAAAACCCAATTTTGATCCAATAACATAATAAACAGTATTCCTTACATTCTGAATCCAATTAAAAACTTATTTTAGTCCAATTCCTGCTATTTGTCACTAAAACATTATAATTTAAGAGTATGATTTTTCTGTTCAAAATCTTTTATTTTAATTTTTTAGAAAAAAATCTATTATCTTATATATTAATTTAGAAATTGTAGGCAAACTCTAAAGTTTTCTAGTTCATTTTGTACATAGAATGGTATTAAATATCAGTACGATAAAAATAAACACACATTTTTTTTAATTGGCTCGTATATATTAAAGGCAGCAATTATTCACCTTCTTCTAAAAGCAACTGAAAGTGTAATAGCATGATTAGGAAACAAACCATTCAATTATTTATGTAAAAATACATTTTACATTTAATGGGGAAAATATTATAAAAATAATATTTCTCATTGATATATTCAAATAACAAGGGCAGGATTTGTTAACACACTCACTATGAATAATTAAATAAGAGAAAAAACTGATCAGAGAGATTTTAAGGAACTGATTGCGTCATTGGCTGAGAAAAAACTGAAGGATGCACTGGAAGGAATGATGAACGGGGAAACAATTCGGGACAGAAAAAAATATCAGATGATAGATGACATTAAGATATGGAACATATACGGAGACAAAGAGGAAGGCAGAAAATAAGAAAGATCTGAGAATTCGAGGTCTGCAGTGAAAGACGTGCCATTTGGCAGAACGTTATGTATGTATGTATGTATGTATGTATGTATGTATGTATGTATGTATGTATGTATGTATGTATGTATGTATGTATGTATGTATGTATGTATGTATGTGCGTGGGGGGGGGAAATAAAAGAGAAATAGAAGAAGAAGGAAATACAGGGACATCATTTAACTTTTACTAACATTTTCAATATTAACTTGCCTATACCTCTGGATCAACGCCGTTTGCTACCCCGTTCCACGACTGAACTTCGATGATACTGGCGTAATATACAAACAAATCACTTTACTAGATATATGAGGGTAGAAAAGTAGTTCATCCATTTACGTAAACTAGGAAATATTGCGCTTTTGAGTTTGATAATTTTC
This sequence comes from Periplaneta americana, assembly GCF_040183065.1. Lineage (NCBI taxonomy): Eukaryota > Metazoa > Arthropoda > Insecta > Blattodea > Blattidae > Periplaneta > Periplaneta americana. The sequence goes on along the minus strand of NC_091126.1, from coordinate 39,627,321 downwards.
ATTAGGTTTTTGTTTAATCAAAATACAGTACAGTATTAACAATAAATGATTTTACTCACGAACTGAGCTGTCCATGTGGATGTATTCATTATGTAGTGAATATTATACTGTCTACAGCACATTAGCGTACAATATACAGAATGAAGTTCAATTGAAAAATAATCATAATATGGATATTTAAACACATTTTTTAAAATGGTGGCCGTTCATTTCGATACAGGCTTCAGTTCTATTGTGTATATTATCGCACTATAGACTATTGTACCTAATCCCAATTACTAGTTTCGTTCTTCGTACTAGTAAATCATGTTGAAATAATTCCGTACCTACTCTATAAAAGGGCACTTTAGGTACTGTAGATTCAATCTTCACTTCTGCCCGATCCGAAAAGATAAAATTACTCAGACATACTATCTACTCTCCGTCCAAGTGGTTATGTCGTAGGGTCGTAGAAAGGGAGGAAATCACGTGACAGTTAATTACTTAACAAGGCCCTTTTATTCAAGTTATTTTAAACAGTTGTATAATATTACGTAGACGTCCAATTCTTAACAGAAATTAATATTCTGAGGAAGGAGCTAAGACAGCCCAGCCACTAGCTGGCGAATAAAAGCTGGTGAGGAAAACCGGGATACGACGTAAGCAAATGGACGACAGTGCCTGTGCGAAAATGATTAAATATTGAAAGCTCTTTCGTCACTGGAAAACGCGAACATATTTTTGGAACGTACTGTACCGTAAGGCTACTACGACTGTATATGCAGTCTTGGATCTGTGTGGAAGACGGTTGAACTTCATTAGTAGAAGGGGTGGGAGTGAAGTACATTCAAAAACTCAGGTACAATAAAAATTGAAGTAAAAATAAAATGATGTCCCTGTAGAAAGAAAGACAGAGATAGAAATAAAGCAGAGACGAACAGTGAAGAAATGTCAGAACCTGTGACAGCTGAGGATGTAGCAATGGTATTAGATATGATTAAAAAATGTGGGGAAGTGATCAAAAAGTGCTAGTGAAGGGAAATTGTAATTGTAAATGATAGAGAAGTATAGGGGAGAGAGAAAGTGTATAAGCTGATGTGTAGAGAGAAATATAAGTATTTTTATAGGAAGTGAGAGTAGTGTGAAAGGATTAGGTGTAAGTGGAGTAGAGAGAAAGTTGAAAGTAAGCGCAAATAGGAATGAGTCAAAATAGTGAAAAAGGGTTAAGAGAAATGAACAAGTGACAGCATAAAATTAATAGTAACATTTGAACTTTGGAACAGTAAATGAATATAAGAGAAAGATGGGAGGAAATGTCAAAGAACAAATAAGGCAAATAATTCAATATGATAATTTGTAGAGACTAAGTGAAATTGAAATCTTAGTGAATAGTAGTTAGAGGAAAAAGGGGCGTTTGAAAGGCGTATATAAATTTAGATATATTACGATTAATGATGAAATAGAGAATATCAAATGAAATGTAGGAGAAATACTGAAAGGGAGACTGAACAAGTAATAAAAAAGGTACATAGTGTAATTGGGAGAATTTGTGTAGACGTGTACTGCAAATAATGTGTTACTGTAAGTGTTAATGGTGGCACCGGATACAGAAATGTGAGTTACACCATTATACGTAAAGAAGTGCTGTGACCAAATATATCATATCATATCATATCATATCATATCATATCATATCATATCATATCATATCATATCATATCATATCATATCATATCATATCATATCATATCATATATCATATCATGTATGTATGTATGTATGTGTGTATGTATTTTTTTAATCCTTCTTTAGAAGCATGTTCCATTACAAAAATGCAATACTACATGCTAATAGACTACACATTACAATATTGCTAACTCTTCCGAATGCAATAATACACATTATTGCTAGCCTATTCTACTTTCCCTAAATTTACTATTTACAACATGTTAACATCTATGCTACTGTTAAATCTTTTAAATACTTTGTACAACACTATTTTAGTACCTATTCCCTTTTTCTATTTACAGATAAAAGAAATCAATACTATTGCTAATCATTTTAAAAACTATGTTTAGAAATATACTATTTAACAAATTAACCTACTTTCCCTAAATTTACTATTTACAACGTGTTAACATCTATGCTACTGTTGAATCTTTTAAATACATTATACAACACTATTTTACAGCCTATTCTGTTTTTCTGTTTACAAATTAAAAATAATCTATACTATTGCTAATACTTTTAAAAACTATGTTTAGAAGAATACTATTTAACAAATTAACCCATTTTCCTTAAATTTACTACTTACATACATTGTACAACACTATTTTAGAGCCTGTTCAGTTTTTCTATTTTCAAATTAAACAAAAAAAAATGAATACTATTTTTAATCCTTTTACAGTCTATGTTTAGATGTATACTATTTAACAAATTAACCTATTTTCATTAAATTTACTATTTACAACTTATCAACATTGTTGAATCTTTTAAATACATTATACAACATTATTTTGGAGCCTATTCTGTTTTTCTGTTTACAAATTTAAAAAAAATCTATACTATTGCTAATACTTTTAAAAACTATGTTTAGAAGAATACTATTTAACAAATTAACCCATTTTCCTTAAATTTACTATTTACATACATTGTACAACACTATTTTAGAGCCTGTTCAGTTTTTCTATTTTCAAATTAAACAAAAAAAAAACAATGAATACTATTTTTAATCCTTTTACAATCTATGTTTAGATGTATACTATTTAACAAATTAACCTATTTTCATTAAATTTGTTATTTACAATTTATCAACATTGTTGACTCTTTTAAATACATTATACAACATTATTTTGGAGCCTATTCTGTTTTTCTGTTTACAAATTTAAAAAAAATAAATAAATAAAATCTATACTATTGTTAATACTTTTAAAAACTAGTTTAGAAGAATACTATTTAACAAATTAACCAATTTTCCTTGAATTTACTATTTACAATATGTCAAAATTAATAGTTTTTGTGAACTTTATGAATGGTTTTGTATATTTATTCACTAAGTCACAATTGCTCATCGGCCAGTGGCCGCCGGCGTTAATCACACTTTTCTTGAGGCTTAGTCTTTGTTTATTTAGTAATTCACATTCCCATAGCAGGTGATCCACAGTTTGTGGATTCCGTTTACAAGGGCATATTGGATCGTCCATTATCTTAAAAAGATGGAAATACGATCTTAGTTTCCCATGACCTGTTAGGATAGTAGCTAAGTTTGTACACATATATAGTTTTTAACCAATCTATCCTGTACACTAGGGAAGAACGATCTTGTTAATTCACCCTTGGTTGTGGTGTCCCATTCACTTTGCCACACTTGTACACCTTTTTCTTTTAGTTCACTTTTCACTGCAGTTTTGGGGATCTTGGAGTAGGAGATGTCGACCTCGTTGCTGCCGGCTGCTTTCTTCGCCAGCTGATCAGCAAGCTCGTTCCCAAAGTTCCCAGCATGTGCCTTCACCCAGGTGAAGTGGATGGTCCAGTTGGCTTTTTCCAGGCTCCTTATTTCTTCTCTAATTTGTTCTATGAGGCACTGGTGATTCGTGGAGTTGGCTATGGCATCTAAAGTTATTTTACTATCTGTGTGGATTGCTACCGTGCGTTTGTTTTCCTGCATGTAGTTGAAATCCTTAATTTTTTCCAACGCTTTAACAATTACATACATACAATGTATGTATGTATGTAGGTATGTATGTATGCATGCATGTACTGTATGTATGTATGTATGTATGTATGTATGCATGCATGTATGCGTGTATGTATGTATGAATGGTGTGTATGTATGTACGTACGTATGTATGTTTGATGGTCAAACTGAAATGATTCTCATCAACCGGTGATCGACGATTTTGAAACCACACAATCATCATCGACTTAAATGTTCCACGTAGACCCTTATTGTGAAGGTTCTAGGAATCCCCTGCTATCTTTTTTTTTTTTAATTTCTATTGATAGTTAGTGGGGTTTATAAAGGGCGCGTCAGCTACTATGGCTATTTGCGCTCTTCTCTATTGATATACAGTAGTATGCAAATTAATCCGAACAATGTAATTACTTATGCAAAAACACTCAAACGCGATAAAAAAAAAGGATCTAAGAAATACCTCAGTAATCTATGTGGCCTCCCTTGTTCCTAATAACAGCTCTGAGACGATTTGGCATGGATTCCACTAATTTCCCACAAATATTCTTCAGTTCTTCATCGCGAAACCATACACCAATGAGGGCAGAAATCATCTTCTCCTTGTAGAACAATCCATTTTTTGCATTCTTCTTTTGCAAATTGACCACAAGTTTTCAATGGGGTTGATGTCGGGTGAGTTGCCTGGCCAGGTGAGTACCTGAATATTCTTCTTGTTGAAGAATTCTGTAGTTTTTCGAGACGTATGGCATGGTGCCAGGTCTTGTTGGAACACACCTCTGCCATTCGGAAATTATTTTTGCAGCTGGGGTACGATTCTGGTTTCCAATAAGTGAATATATTTGTCAGAATTCTTCATTCCCTTGATAGGTATTAATGCTCCAGGCCCTTCATGTGTAAAACATCCCCAAAACATTACTTTAGGGGGTATTTGAGTGCTTGTTGGAGATGAGCTGCTGTTACTTTTTCGGATCCTTTCCGTACGTAAGAAACACGGTGACAGTGGACCTCGAAATGAGACTCATTGGATAAAAGTACATTCTTCCAGTCATTCACTGTCCAGTGTTGATGTAATTTTGCCCACACTAAGCGTTTTTTGCACATAACAGGGGTTAGCAGTTGCTTCTTAATAGGCCTACGAGCCCTTCGTCCAGCTTCCAAAAGCCTATGCCGCACTGTTGTGACGTGAATATTCGCCCCATTGGTAGCCATTATCTCGCGGGTTAAGTCGACAGCAGTTAGTCTAGGATTTAATTTACTTTTTCTGACAATTAAACGATCATCTGCAGGTGAAGTCTTCCTTTTCCGGCCACAGTTTCCTTTTTTCTGGAGTGTGATGGATCCAGTCTCCCTGTATCGTTTTATGATCGAATTAACAGTAGCCAAACCGATGTGACATTCTGCAGCAATTTGCCTCTGTGTCATAGAAGAATGCTCTGTTAATGTTATAATTTTAGACCGTTTTCGTGGAGTTGTATCCATTTGTGAAGACGACAGAATGTACACAGGATTGCAGTATTAAGACTTCAACACAACTGAAATGCTTATAAGTACAAAACGACAGGCAAAATGTCACATATTATAAAAAGAGTAATAACGACAGACCTTCAACAATGGAATTACACATACTACAGATGTCAATTAAAGCGGTATGAGCAGCTGTGAGGCCAACAATGACAGAAAATGTAAAAATATGTCGTGTTCGGATTAATTTGCACGCTACTGTAGAATATAAATTAAGTTGATATATAAATCCACTTTACATAAAATCCAAATAATTCAGGGAACTAGAATACACTGCAGCTTTGTCCTTAATCTGCCTCTATCCTGTGCATCTCCATGGTCTATAATGGGGATGGGTTTACCTTGACTACAGAGCTGCGGCTAAATACAGAAACACATTCCACTAAGTACGCATGCGCGGCTCAGCGATAACGAATAAGGATACGAATTATGTCAAAAATTGACTCCGAATCAGTCTACCTAAAGAAAGAATAGTCAGTGATACATTTATTACTTTTTGTAGTATTTAATACCGGTATATTACAATTTTCACCTCATGATAATTAGGTATTAAACTCTTTTTAAGTATAAAGAGAGAAGACAAATGTGATTTAATTTGATTATAGCCCCGTAACATAATTATAAGAGTTTAACTACTGAAAAATGATGGGGGCCTCAGCCCTGTGAGCACCCCTGCCAAAATCACTACCTGTCATCAACATCGGTAGTGGCTGGCCCACTACGGGGTCCGGAACTAGAATGGATACGTGAACGTAGCCTACATTGACCCATTGTGCGCCCTATACAGTGTGGAGGAGAACTTATTACAATAATTCACAGACATAGTAGATCAAGTCAATGCGAAGAAAGGTTTGTCAAAAAGGCTTTTTGATAAGTCCAATAGTTTTCAGAATACAAAATGCAACGTGTTGCAACGCTGCAGAGATTACCAGTGCTGCTGGAGGTCATTGATCCACAGTGAGGGTGACTGTAACTGCAATCATCCACTCTAAAAGACTTGAGAGAGGACAATGTAAAACAAAAATATCTCATATACGTTTCGATCAAGTTACTGTAAATTAAAACTAAAGTATTAAATGAAACAATTACGTAAATTCTTTGGTTTTAATATTCTTTATTACGCTACAACTTCTTAATTTAATACCACTACACTTATTTAACATTCACAATATCTATTGATTTCTTTCCTTTTTACGGAATTACAAAATAGTAAAAAAATGTACATTCTTATAAAACATAACTATTTCCATTAAAGATTCCTTTACATTCGATGTAAACTTACAATAACATTTAGGAATAATATTCTGTATGTTAATCTCAGTTTATTATCTTTGAAGAAATTAAAAATAAATTTGAAAAAGAAATTAAATTTACAGGTAATAATAAGTAAACAAAACCAACTGTGGTAACTTTCGAGGAATATCACTTGTGTTGACGTCGTACAAAATTTTGTCCAATATTCTTTTGAGAAGATTAACTCCGTAGATGAAATTATTGGGGACCATCAGTGCGGTTTTCGGCGTAATAGATCGACTATTGATCAGATTTTTTGTATTCGACTGATAATGGAGAAAAAATGGGAATATAAGGGTACAGTACATCAGTTATTCATAGATTTCAAAAAGGCATATGACTCGGTTAAGAGGGAAGTATTATATGATATTCTTATTGAATTTGGTATTCCCAAGAAACTAGTTCGATTAATTAAAATGTGTCTCGGTGAAACATACAGCAGAGTCCGTATAGGTCAATTTCTATCTAATGCTTTTCCAATTCACTGCGATCTAAAGCAGGGAGATGCACTATCACCTTTACTTTTTAACTTCGCTCTAGAATATGCCATTAGGAAAGTTCAGGATAACAGGCAGGGTTTGGAATTGAACGGGTTACATCAGCTTCTTGTCTATGCGGATGACGTGAATATGTTAGGAGAAAATACACAAACGATTAGGGAAAACACGGAAATTTTACTTGAAACAAGTAAAGCGGTTTGGAAGTAAATCCCGAAAAGACAAAGTATATGATCATGTCTCGTGACCAGAATATTGTACGAAATGGAAATATAAAAATTGGAGATTTATCCTTCGAAGGGGTAGAAAAATTCAAATATCTTAGAGCAACAGTAACAAATATAAATGACACTCGGGAGGAAATTAAACGCAGAATAAATATGGGAAATGCGTGTTATTATTCGGTTGAGAAGCTCTTATCATCCAGTCTGCTGTCCAAAAATCTGAAAGTTAGAATTTATAAAACAGTTATATTACCGGTTGTTCTTTATGGTTGTGAAACTTGGACTCTCAGTCTGAGAGAGGAACATAGGTTAAGGATGTTTGAGAATAAGGTGCTTAGGAAAATATTTGAGGCTAAGCGGGATGAAGTTACAAGAGAATGGAGAAAGTTACACAACACAGAACTGCACGCATTGTATTCTTCACCTGACATAATTAGGAACATTAAATCCAGACGTTTGAGATGGGCAGGGTATATAGCACGTATGGGCGAATACAGAAATGCATATAGAGTGTTAGTTGGGAGACCGGAGGGAAAAAGACCTTTAGGGAGGCCGAGACGTAGATGGGAGGATAATATTAAAATGGATTTGAGGGAGGTGGGGTATGATGATAGAGACTGGATTAATCTTGCACAGGATTGGGACCGCTGGCGGGCTTATGTGAGGGCGGCAATGAACCTCCGGGTTCCTTAAAAGCCATTTGTAAGTAAGTAAGTAATGTTAAGTAAAAAGTTAAGTGTTACGAATGTACAGTAATTTTGATCGAAATGTTGCATTTCGTACCTATTCTCAAAACTATTGGACTTGTCAAAAAACTTAATTCACAAAACTTGTTCGAATGACTTAATCTATTACCTCTGTGAATTTAATGTAAAAGGTTCCATTCCACTCTGCATATGAGAATATTATTCCATTGGCCCGAATGGCATTTAATCCGGTGCAGGCAAGCAGGCCATCCTACCTCATGTCTGGCAGCTAGGTTCCATGCCCATACAGGTACTTGTAAAGCCATAGGGTCCGGAGCCACAAGCCCTTAAATCCTATATAAGCAACAGAAATCAATACTAGATACAAGACTTTACTCCCACCTATTGTTATTGCTGCGGATGATGGCTAAAACGAAGGCATGACAGAGAAATTCTTGTGGGATGAAAGGAGACGGCAGTAAGTAGATGAAAACCTCTGCGACGTCTGATTAATCAAACAAATTCCATCTTAACCACGGCAGGAATTGAACCGTGGCCATGCGGATGGCAAATTAGGGCGTTGATGATTAGCCACAGTGCTATATTTTGGCATGCCATCCGTATCTCTGTATGTCATGTTCACCTCAATGACCAAATAGGTACTGTTGATTGCATTCTACGGTAATGGAGAATACTACATGTAGAGACCGACGTTATATGGAGAAAAGTTAGCCAAAACATGAAATTCAAAGTGACGAAATTTTAAAATATGAAGTAAATATTTTAGTTTTGACATATTTTCGTTCCTTAACCATTTGCAGAATGTTTATATAATTATTAAAAAATAATCATTTTATATTAATAGTTTCATTTATTATGCTTACTTATTTACTTACAAATGGCTTTTAAGGAGCTCGGAGATTCATTGCCGCCCTCACATTAGCAAGCCACTGGTTCCTGCGTCTTTCTCGAGACAAACGTTGCATCGTGTTAAAAAATTCCGAAACACTTTTACTCAAGCTAAAAAATTTCACATATCATTCGCCTGAATTAATTCTCAAAGGCTTCAAGAATATGTGGATTGTTCTTGTACAATTTCTGTTTTGAAGTTTTCTACAAATAAAAATCACGGGCACTTAAATCGTGGGGAATTAAAAACTCCGTATGCTTCTCGCTTTCCGCGCACTCCATCCCCACCACTCGGGAATTTTATGCCTACCGTAATGAAATTGAACGCCCGACCGCGCTGCTACAGCTTACCGGTGAGTCGAGCAATGGATTGCGGGCAATCTGTTTCCCGACGTCCCCTGCATAGTGCGGTAACTTTTCGCTGCCTCTCTCTGTATGTTTATCTACTACAAATAATAGAATAAAATATAAGTGAGAGGTTGAGTGTTGGTAGAACGAAAGAGGGAAAAGGGAGTACCCCAAGAAAAGAACCGTGCAACGTCCAGATTGTGCACAAAAAATTCCACCACGACCAAGCTGGAAATTGAACCCAGGATACTTGGGTAGAAATAAACGCGTTAGCGATGAGTGAAAGGCGCGACCTGAAAGGGTCATGCAACGAAACGAACCGAAACGAAGAAACCCAACAAAGCAAACTTTAATCAGTGGCTTTATTCACAACCACCATTTCGACTCTGACATGCTTCAGGGAGTAAACACAGGCTTGATTAATTTGAAGGGACCTTAGTACAGCCCCATTACAAATACGTGAAGGAGACGGTAGTAGTTCATTTATCTAGTGCCCTGGAATAAAAGTAATAAATTGCACAAAAGAACACAGTGGCACCTCGCTAACGATCTATCATAATATTTATCATTCGCTATACTCGTATGTTAACATTTTGTCTGTTGTAACAGTATTTCTGGCTACAAATCGATTTTGGATTTATTTTGCTTTCACAAAGAACGGATGTATGCGTTCAGTTGGTATTATTTTTTCCAGTGTTACCTCAAGCTACTGCCATTTTCATCACATGGCCGGGGGTGCGCGTTACTTTTTTGAATATGTTGTGTCGGTGGAAGCTTTTTCTTTTCAAAAATAAGTCTGATACGCCCGTGAGTTATGAGAGAATATGTCAATAAACAGTAACGGTTATACGCTCCAAGTGTTAGTGTTTATCAAATTTTATGTAGCTATTTTTAGTCAACTGTCCGAAGCCAGGTCTGAATCTCAAAACTGATACCAAGGCACCATATTTTACGAGGCAACTAGGCCAGAAGATAATGGGGGTAGGGTGGCAAGTTCCTGTCCCTCTCCATTTCATAGATCACCGAATAGCTATATATTACACTGGTCAGACTTCAGATGCATACAAACAATTCTTCTTCCTATAACGCATATTGTCAAGCGAGACGTACTGCCTGATAATACACTATCTACCAAAAAGTAATTGGGCACTCAGGATTTTACGTGCTAGATGCCATGTTTCGGCGGCTACTATGCAGTGGTATGCAGACAATAATGTTCACCGGTTGGACTGGCCTGCACAGAGTCCTGATCTCAATCCCATTGAGCACCTTTGGGCGGAATTGTACCGGCGATTGAGGTTTCGGGAAATGCGGCCAACTTCCATTGTCCAACTGAGAGCCATATTGCAAGAGGAATGGCGACGCATTCCAGTGGATATCCTACATAAACTAGTGGAGAGCATGCCTGACAGGGTGGCTCCTGTTATAGCAACAAGAGGTACCACGCGGTTCTAAAGGGGCAAAAAACAGTGCCCAATTATTTTTGGTAGATAGTGTAGATGTAGGGCAAACATGGCTAATTTCGTGATATTTTTATTTAAATTTATCACGAAATTATACCAGCCAAAAATGTATTTCCGATGGTGTAGTATAAATGACACAAGATATATTAAGACTAGGGCTGAAAGAAATTAATGGCGATAGGCTACGCTGCATCGTACGTAGAACTCTGTGTTAAAAATGATTGTGTGCATGCGCGACTAGTTACGGTAGCCGCTGCTTACACAATCCATTTCGTAAGAATGAACTCGTAATAGAATTTACTTTTACAGGATTATTGTGTTTGAAATTATTTAACTCGAAACAAATATTAAATTTACAAAAAATGTCATTCTTAGAGCCCGGATTTTTAGGCATTTATAACAGTTAAAGTAGGAAGGCCAAAAAGAAAATAAAAACGTAAGAAAAAGGCATTATACATTTTAAAAAGACATAATATGTTTTAGCAATAAATTTAAATCATATCAACATGACTCGCATAGTTACTTCGTAGGTAACATATGTTGACTTATAAAATACTTTTTATCGTGATTAACTGTCTTTTCACAAACCTTACATAGCAAAACTGTTCCATCCGTTGAAAATACATGCGCACCGACTTCACTAACGTAAGCATGAAGTTTACTTTTCAATGGTTTACTGAATTTAGGCATTCTAGCTAACCCATCTTATACCATCTGTCACCCGACAATAACTGACTGTTCCTCACCCAAATTTCTTTCTCCTACTATAATAAACACGTGTAGCACAAAATTCTAACACTAAGATTTGAACACATGAAAGCAAACAATTGGAAATGCTACGTGACAACTTCCATGACAACGAGCTTAAAATTTAAAATTATAAAGCTGATTGTTGGTACCGTGCAGACATGACAATATTATATATTTTGTAACTGTGGATTGTCAATCATTCATATTGAACCAATAGTATTAAAGCACGATTATTAGCAGATTAAGCACCGAAATAAATCACTTTTATTTACTATCTATACTAATAATAAATCTGTAGCCGAAATTTTTCTGGTAATTTTCCATTTTCCAAAAATAATTGGTCCTAACATATATAATTAACCACCCTGAAACCGAAAATCGTTTTTTTTTTTTTTTTAATTTTTGCTTATATGTCTGTCTGTCTGTCTGGATGTTTGTTACCTTTTCACGCGATAATAGCTGAACCGATTTTTGGACGAACCTAAGGGTTTTTTTTTTCTCTACCTTAGCAAAGTCTGCACTCAATGATTAAATTTATATTTTGTCCCGTGTCCATTCATGCTAATTTTACATACTATAATAACATTAAATGTAACAAAAACAAACAGTGTTACATACCCAAAGAACTACTTGACATGTTGATACCAAATATGAATGGAATCGACCACTTACAACAGAGTTACAGCACAAGGAAAACGGCATACTCGCGGCGGTTGCTGAGTAAGAATGCTGGGTGGCGAAATGTGGCATGTTACCGGTTTCTTATCTCGCTATGCAGCCACCTCCGCTGATTAAGATTATCAATTGAGTGTTACTCAGTTATATAGGAAAAATAATTTAAGGGTTTAATTTCATTTTTTTACATGTCATTTTTCTGCATTTGTCCTCCTAAATATGGATTTTAGACCACTGTGGCACGGTTCAAACCTGTATGATATGATGACGCAACTTACAGTAACCGCGTAAAGCAAGTTCAAGAGGAACTATGGCCGAAGGACGGCCCATTGCTCATCTTTAGTGTTTAGAGACGCTCAGTTTTATACGATCTGTTTCTAGACGAAAGAGGACGCGAGGATAGTGGGCGAAGAGAGATAGGATATACTTTCTCACTTGCTGACGCCATGAATTCAAAATTAGAACCAAAGCCGTTTTGTTAATTTAAGGGCAAAACTAAGAGAGAGCGAAATGCTAAGGAGCTCTACTGCAGCTTCCTTCTAGCAAAGAATATTGGGGCGTGATAAATGCCTTCTTGCGACAAGCGAAACGCTTATATAGGGTCGTGAAACGTAAACAAAAATAACAAATCTTCTACAGTCATTGCAAACTTCGCAAGAATTGTTCAGCTTTGAATTCAGCAGTCTGAATGCAAAAAATGCATAAATGTGCAATATGACTGGAGGGTTTCCTCAGACATCCTTGACATTTTTCTAATGCATTCAATTGCTTCAACAATTTTTGCCGTAACTTGTCCTCAATTTCCGCTGATATCTCGTACAAACATCAGTTGCCCCCCTACGGGAACTATCCCATTTAGGTACAACGTGCAGTAATGCCTATATAAAGGGATATCTATACTAATAATAAATCTGTAGCCGAAATTTTTCTGGTAATTTTCGATTTTCCAAAAATAATTGGTTTTAACGTGTATAATTAACCATCCTGAAACCGAAAATCGCTTTTTTGACATTTTTGTCTGTCTGTCTCTCTGGATGTTTGTTACCTTTTCACGCGATAATGGCTGAACCGATTTATTTGAAAATTGAAATATAAATTAAGTTCGTTGTAACTTAGATTATAGACTATATGGCATTCAAAATACATTATTTAAAAGAGGGGTTATAAGGGGGCCTGAATTAAATAAATCCAAATATCTCGCTTATTATTGATTTTTCTGAAAAATGTTACATAACAAAAGTTTGTTCAGAAATCATTTCCGATAACTTTTACTCTTTGAAAAATTTTGATAGGACTGATATTTAATTAGATAAATTAGTTTTAATATTAAAATAACTGCCATCTAAGGCCCTGTAATGAAATAAACAAATGACTTCGTCTATAACGGGCCTTGGACAACAACAATCGAAAGCTATGAAACAGCCTACAGAGGATGTTTCTGTGTTTGTATGAAGTAATATCGGAAGCTAAATTAACCGATTTGTATAATTAATTATTACTTCACCATTGGAAAGTGTAGTTTCTCTAGATGGACATAATGCTATAATGTTATTACAGTAACTTCTGAGGGAATCGAGGACAGGTAAGATTAAAATAGTGGGCCAAGCGCCATTTACTGAATACGTAGAAAACAAGGGTTAAAATTAAGTTACCATAATTAAATGGAAACATATAGCAAGTAAAATAAAGTATACACATTAAATCTAAATTATATGTCAATCTTCATTAAACTATGGTTGCATGTAATAAAAATTAAGAAACATGTTAAAGGAAATGTCATTGCACCAAATGAGTGCTCTCTGGACAAAAATGATTGCATTTTAATTATTTGAATACAATTTAAATTAAGTAACATATTAAACGATTTGTCCTTCTGTCAAACACGAATGTTCCCTGGATCAAACGTCCTATTTTAATTATGTAATTACTTTATATTTATTTCTAACGGGTGCAGCGGAGCGCACGGGTACGCTAGTCATGTAATAAAATTGTATGCATTCTATCAACGTTAATTAACCTTCATGAGTGTTAGTTCTCATTTCTTTTATATGTATGGGGGAATTTTGAAAACTAAGATGCAATAGCTCTACAACATGGATCAATCTGAAGAAATTATGGTCCCCCTATATTATCTTTGGAAGACGTAGGTTCTTGGAACCTAGGTGAATGTGACTGTTTATGTCAGTAGTTTTCAGACGATGTAGGAGAACTTCAACGCTAAATCTATTGAAATAAGTTTAGTTTAGAATTACGAGCAGTTACGTAATATCTGAATGCAAAGGTAACAACAGAAACATATAGGGTACTTGTGGATTTGCTGATAAAGAACTTTTCCATAAGCACGCCCTGAACGCAGGGTTGCAGACGTCCTGGATTTTAGTGGTGTGTCCTGGATTGAGTTACATTTATCCCGGAATGCAAAAATAAATTATTGAAAAAAAAATTGTCCATTTCTTTAAAATTATTTTTAAAATTTCTTATTCCTATTTCCAAGACCTTGTCCAACCTATGTTCAATCTCGTCATCAACGCCACCTGGCGCATTGTACCGTGTTGTGTTAAAAGAAAAAAAATGATAATGCTGTAGTTTGTACAAGTATTAGGTATTATTACAGTCTAGTATATAGGGGAAAGTTGCCGAATTTGGACCGTTGCCTAAATTGGACCGCAGTTGTATTTCCATATATAGAAGTATTTCAAACATTTCAGTTTGCACCACTGCTTGCTGACACTCCCTAAGGTACTCATCTTGAAGTTCAGTGAGCTGCAACCATCTTGGCGAATAGGATTGCCGTTAATGTGTTTTGGTGTTTTCTCTTACAATTTTTACACTACGGATCTTAAGCTTCTATATACAGTAGGAGTAAGTAATAACAATTTCTATACTATACGTTACAAGTATTTTTCATTAGCTACTATCTGCGTGTTTTAAAACTAGTTTTTAATTTCATGTGTTTGTTTAGTGTCGTCTGTTTGCATAAGTGAACAAGTTGCATAGATTGGACCTCCGCGCGTTGCCTGGATTGGACTGGTCCAATTTAGGAAACTGTTAGTATTTTTTTCAACATGAATATAAAGCATTATGTTATGGTCAACGTTAAGAAAAAGTAGTATATTGGGGGATTCTGTGTCTTTATGTTTCCAAGATGTCAAAAAGGGGAACCTACCAGAAATGAAATGATACTTTAAAGATGGCGGTAGCAGCATAAAGTAATGGTGACTATGGACTCAACGAGTGTGCTCGCGTGTATGGAGTGCCATAGACTACAGCAAAGATATATGCTGATTGCAAAAACGCTTTCCAATGAAGTCATTCGGAAGGCAAGCAACCTTCAATTGAGATATGGACAAAATTATTGCCCAACACATTCTCTTGTTTGAAGAAAGGTTTTATGGGTTGACAATCAAAAATATGCAGAAACTTGCTTTTGATGTCGCAGGAAAATATTATGCTCCCTACACTTGTAACAAGGAAAAAAAAGGCCGGAAAGAAGTGGTTCTGTGCTTCTATGAAGCGAAACTCAAAACTTTCATTCCGTCACCCAGAAGGAGCATAAATGGCCCGAGCTAAGGGGTTTAATAGGGACAGTGTTATCCAGTTTTCCGATCTGCTGAAAAAAAAAATTGTCGATGAGAATGGAATCACAGCAAATATTGTGTTCAACGTTGACGAATCTGGATTTACAACGGTGCAAAAGAGGCAACAGAAAGTTATAGCTCAGAAAGAGAAACACCAAGTTGGAGCCGTAAGTGGTGAAAGAGGTTTAAACACCACAGTAGTCTGTGTTGTCAATGCGGCGGGGTTCTTTATACTGCCACTGGTAACTTTCAAACGCAAGAGGAAATCATGTGACCTTTTTATTTTTTATGTCTACTACGTTTCCTTATTCACAGGAGTTTCGTAGCCAAACAGGGACTTTCCAATTCTGTGTAACATTTTTGTATTTTTTTTTTTAACTTTTCTATGAGTCTTCCTGTAATTTTGAAATAGGCTATGTAACCGAGACAAGCAACTAATATAAAACTAATTCAGTGCAAAGAGAAATATTCTGAGTGTAACAATCAGCCTGGATGCAATAATGTTTCTGTAATTAATTTATCTTGTTTTTCTTTAATTTTTCATCAAAGTTCAGAGAATTGTGTAACTTCTTTCACCAAATGTTCATATCTGACATATTTTAACCTAAAATTTGGTGAATTAAACATATTTATCTTCCACTTATTTGTTTACTATTACTAATGTATTTTTGCGAGGTCCAAATTGGGACACTATGAGTCCAAATTAGGCAACCGGTTTCCCAATTTGGCCCATTTCCATGATTTTGGTTTTACCTTTTTATATTTATTAGGAATTGTATAATTTAAAATATAACACTATGGGATGAAAGTACATAAAATGTAGAATGTACTAGAACATATTTTCATTTAATTTAATCATTATTAAAGAAATGGGATTAAAAAACAAAAAATTGGTCCAATATAGGCAACCTTCCCCTACAGTCACGAAGCTCAATACGTAGTAAATATGCATCCATAGATAGTTGCTAACCGCTAGGATCACTACTATTGCCTCATTACAGACAATGCGTAATAGTACCTGCACAGTCTATTGCTCCTAGTACCCTCACAACTCAAGCTTCGTGACTACGCGTATATGAGCCGTTCAGAGCAGAAGTGGTGTAAGTCAAAATTGGGTAATGAGGTTTGAAGTAAAAATTCTGTAAAATACAGCGCAAAGTAGCAATTAATGTGTTCTTCGTGCTATCCACTGATTACTAATAGTTTAAATAAATTGAATATTAATTGCTATTTTGCGCTGTATTTTACAGAATGCTTACTTTAACACTCATTACCCATTTTTGACTTACACCACTTCTGCTCTCAACGGCTCATATATACTAGACTACTGTATTATGCAGTATCTTTATTCTTTACTCTCTTTGGAAGCTGATTTTTTATGCATAGGATTTAAACACTCTATCATTGCGTTTTTTCTGTACAGATCAGACTGTGATATGACATATTTCCTACACTTTATCAATAATTAAAAGGAAATTTCCTAATCTAAGCAAAATGTAACAAACTTAAAAGTTTAGCCCCTTTAGGCATATAAATATTTGAAATACATAAAAGCAAATTAATTAATTCAAATGTGTAGTCACGTTAAGGTAGAAACACAATGTCACACCTGCCCTTGATTCCTGATGATTAGGGCCGTGACATCGGTATATTTGTATTATTTTGAGGTCGACTGAAGGTGAACACACGACGCCGGACAAAATGTAGTCAACGTGTTTTAAGTACAAGAAAGAGAAGCGAATTTGACATACGCCTAAGCGAGCACTTTTCGTGTTTTGTATACGATTATTGCGTATTATAAAATCAAGACAATACAATCATTGCATATAAAGGTTAATAACGGAAAGGTCTAAATTGCTAGTGAGGTTGAGAATAATTGTTGAAAATCATGCTTAAATTGTCACTAATGGCAAAACATAAGTCTGAAAAGATTTTTTTTTCTACTTAGACTTTCGCATTATAATTTTAGAAAGCCGAAAACGTATAGGGCTTAAAATTTTGCTTTCCCTATATTTAACTGTTACATTAATTTATTTATCACATCTATTCCATACCTTACTTTTCTTGCATATTGTTTGCTTGATTTTGGTTCCAGCTGCATTGAACAACAATTTCATTTTCAAAGTTTCAAATGAAAATGACCGCCGAGTGTCGGAGAGTATAACTTTATATGCGGAAAAACTGCGTTCAAAATCGGTTGAAACCAAGGGCGCATATGTAGATTATTTCACATGATCCATTTCTACATGAAGCATAACAATCGTGCTTGTCATCTGACAAACTCTTGCAATTTTGCATAATGAATTGAAGCCACCATTCTTTTATTACTGTGTTCATTTTCTCATTACGATATCTGTCCACAGAATTTGTGAATAAAATCTGATAAACTTAACCTAAACTAATATACGGGTTTGTTTACATTTTGGTCAATTAGTCCGTATGTTTGCAAGCAAAGGTAAATATGTTTACTCCAAATTCAAGGTTTTTGGAATTTCTTATGCAAATTGACAAATCAGTGACATAATAATAATTGTCTAACGACTTTCCTCTTGATTCTTCTCTGTATACGACCGAGTTCTGAATAAAAGAGTGGAGCCCACATGGCTTGTAAAATTTTTGGTAGACCATCCAGAGTAGTCTGGCAATATTGAAAGCGGCTTTTGCACCTAACAACTGTGGACGACCATCTCTCACTGAGAAACCTGGAATTGTGTCACAGATGGAAGATTTGATCTTATTCGATAGGTGCATGATTAGAGACACTATTGTTCACGAGGTCCGCAATAAGCATGGGTCGGTTTTCAACAACATGCGAAATGCGTAACACATGACAAAGGTCGCTGTACGATATGTTCAACGATTGTTGGCACCTCTTCAAAAACTGCAGAGCATGGATGTGGCAAATTAATTTTTCAGTTGTGTAAAAAAAGACGAGGTGGGATTTTTATATCGTCTAATCACAATAGATTAGAGCTGGGTCTATCATTTTGACCCAGAAGCAAAGGATATGAGTAAGCAGTGTATAAATACAGACACCGGCGCCAAAGAAGGGTAATCCCAGTCGCCTGGAAAGGTGATGTTGAACGTGTTCTGCGATCGATGGGATGTTATCATGAACGATTACGCGCAAAAGGACGTCAAGAAAACTGGCGAGTAATGCCGAAACCTTCTGAGAAAGTTGCGGGAAAAATAAAAAAAATCCGGAGGAAGTTTTGCAAATTCCTGACGACAATGCACCGGAATATGCTGCTCATGCTACAACACTTGATGCCAGTTTTGGGTATGAAATTCTCCTCATCTACCATACATAGATTACAGTGAATTCCAATACTCACCGTGCCTGGCACCCAGCGGCTTCTTCCTCTTTCCAAGGTTGAAGAAGTCACTTCGTGTTAAGGGATTCCAAAACGATGATGATGATGCCAGTTCTGCAGTGGAGGACTTCCTAAACAGTGAAAATACAAGCTTCGTTGACCATAATTGTCACTGTGAATGTTTCAATAAAAGTCTAAGGCCTAACCGGAACTCTAATCCGAACAACCCTCGTAACGGGCTAATAGTCTAGAACTGCATTATCAGACAGAGACTAAACGGAGCGGAGCGCTCCACTAGACTCGTTGCGTGCTCCGCTGTTTCCACAGACATAAGCAAGTTCACGCTCCGATCTAGCTCCACAACCGGTTTTCGAGCTTACAACTCTAACACTACTGGTCTAGAATGCACAACCAGAAGATGAAAATTTCAGTCTATGGGTGGATAAATTTTTTAATTTCCCTAACCGCTACGATGTGAAGATACAACAGTTTAAGGGGATATTTCAATATATGCTCAATAACAGTTTTCTGGATAAACTCACCTGGATTGAAATCTGCTTACATTATGTAGAAAATCGACAATATATATCGTCGTTTTTATTAAACTTTCTACGTGACAGTACAGAAAATAATTTTTTACGAGGAAGGAAAATTTAATTAAAAATAAATTTGCGTACACAAGAATATGAAATATTTCGGTATAAAACGTTGGTGAAAATGATGAACATAAATGACATCGAGGAACAGTATTGTCCTACTGATATTTAATTAATTTTTTCTTCTTTCTGAAAAATTATTTTCTGTATGACACGTAGGAGGTTTCATAAAAACGACGATCATATGTTCTTTATAGAATCCAACTTACCCCAAGTATGCAGACTAAGAATACTACTCAACAGTGATCAAAAACCCTTCATGAATATATCATACGATTCCATGACTATTAGCAACACACTCTTGGGAAACAAAGAAATTTCTGTGCTGGCAGGAAAGAAAATTACTTGCAACCCTCTGGACGTAAGGGACACTACTACACAGTACTTCAGAAAACTCCAAGATATAAAAGCTCTGTCATAAACTCAGACATTGCGAAGTCTACGACTGTGTTACGTTTTTACGTGCTTAAAAAGAAAGGAGCCTATTAGGTACAATAAGTCTGACCTTATAAATTTTGTACAGTTCACAACATTAAAATTGTAATGAATGAATTCTTTTACTCCCGGTAAAATATTCAAAACCCTAAAATACAGAAATGACTAATTTCATCGTTCAAGTTTTTAATATCACATAGACTTTATTTAATTGATTTATTTTACTGGCAAAATTAAGATCATATACATATAAAGCCTTCTCCTCCACCCAATCTGAAATAATATATATAGACAATACAAATAACAGTAATAATGGGATAATAATAATAATAATAATAATAATAATAATAATAATAATAACGATAACAGCATTAGTAAAATGGAGAAAAATTTAATTTCATGTAAGTCTAAAATAAACAATTATAATCTTAGTGGAAAATAAGACAATTTGTTTCGAAAAACTATTAAGATAATGAAAAAAAATTTATACGGCTATAGTATAACCGACTACAGTATTACTCGGGTTCTCATGCATCGAGTGCCATTAAATATAGGATCATCATTTTATTATTACTAACATTTTTAATATTAACCTGGCTATACCTATAGAGAACCGGAAACACAGTTTGCTATCCCCTTCCACGACTGTAGTTCGATGATACTGGCGTAAAACACAAACAAATCACTCTACTGGGTATAGGAGGGTAGAAAAGTAGTTCATCCATTTACGTAAACTAGGAAATATCGCCATTTGAGTTCGAAAATTTTCATTAGGATTTTGTTTAATCAAAATACAGTACTGTATTAACAAGTGTTTTTACTCACGAACTGAGTTATCCATGCGAACGTATTCATTATGCAGTGTATATTATACTGTCTACAGCACATTAGCGTACAATATAGAGAAAGAAGTTAAATTAAAACATAATCATAATATGAATATTTAAACACATTTTTGAAAATGGTGGCCGTTCATTTCGATACAGGTTTCAGTTCTTTTGTACATATTATCGCACTATAAACTATTGCATCTAATTCCAATTGCCAGTTTCGTCCTTCGTACTAGTAACTCATGTTGAAATAATTCTGTGCCTACTCTATAAAAGAGTACCTTACGTACTGTAAATTCAATCTTCACTTCTGCCCGACCCGCACAGATAAAATTACTCAGACATGCTATCTACTGTCCTTCCGAGTTGCTATGCCGCAGGATCGCAGAAAGGGGGAAATCACGTGACAGTTAATTACTTAACGAGGCCCTTTTATTTAAGTTATTTCAAACAGTTGTATAATATTAGGTAAACATCCATTCCTAACAGAAATTAATGTTTTCACAAAAGAGCTGAGACAGCCCAGCTTTTACAGAGGGGCGTGCAGAAGTAGGTGGGGGAAATCGGGATGCGACGTAGGCAAACGGACAGTACCTGTGCGAAAATATGATTCAATATTGAAAGCTCTTTCGTCACTGGAAAACGCGAACATATTTCTGGAATGTACTATACTCAGTGCTGTTTACTATATGTGGCCTTGATTCTGTCTGGAGGATAGTTGGAACTTCATTAGTAGAAGGAGTGGGAGTGAAGTACATTCAAAAACTCAGGTACAATAAAAATTGAAGTAAAAATAAAATGATGTCCCTGTATATGAGGTTTCCTGTACGTGTTTCAAAGTCTTCTCTAGAAGAAGGCAGAGCACTCACTCGCTGGTTTTCCCTTTCGGGACATTTTCACAAATGATCCGATATCTAAACACAATAGCCTCTGTAAATATTCCAGCCCTTTCTCCGAGAACAACTCGGCATTATATGTGGTGATTTGGTAATCCTCTTTTTTCCTCGGTACTCAGTTTGACAGGAATGGACCCCGGGGACAATATGAAATATTGACAAAGAGAAAGATCCCTCTGTCAACCGGGATTGAAGTCGGGACCTATTCGTCCGTAGCTAGCTGCTCCACCAACTGAACTAACCAACCGCCAATGTCGAAAGTAGTATCCAAAATATTCAATACCCTGCGCTATGGTAAACCAATGCAAAAAATAAACGAGTTTGTATCGACGTTTATTTCTCAATGCGTAGCGAAATACAGTAGAACTTGGTTATAACGACATCCAAGGGACCTATGGGAATTATATTGTTATAAACGAGTGTCGTAGTAACCGAGATTAGTATTATCAGTCTAGTGAGGTGGGAAATGAAAAATAACAAACTTAATTAGGCTTATTTTAGATGTATGTATCCACTTTTAAGCCTACCATGAGCATAATAAAATACAGGTACAATTATAAATACAGTATTCTGTAGTAAAACAGTTTGTTCCGTACTCACTAAACTTCTTTACTTAGGAGTGAAGTAATCAGGCATTTTACTGTGTTGTCTCCTACTTTCCGGATACACACTTTCTAAATTACGTTCTACAAGTATGTTCATAATTTCAGTTACAATTTCACTGCTCCCTCCTCTAGCTTCGATCCATTCTGTTCAAATGCAGCAACAATTTTATCCTTGATCTTTCAAATCGTTTGAATTGTGAAATTAACTAGGCCTAACTCACGACACATGTAAGGTTTTTTAATTCCATCCTCAATTTGATGAATCACTTTAACTTTTCTTCCAATGTTAAAACTCTTCTTTTAGTGACCATACCGACTTCAAATGCGTCCATTTAGTGAAAACTTCCTATCGAAATTGATCGCAAGCAGCTACCGTTAATACCACATGAATTCGGGTGGGTTACAATGGGGTGGGGATCTGCCTGCATTTCAGGAGTCTATGACAGAAGGGGACAGGTTACCAGATTTCAACAAAATATATCTTAAAAAACTTTGGTTCTTTGAAAATCGTATTCCAAACTGAGGTTGAAAATGACGTTATGTGCGAGGTAGACGCATATACGTTTGTCGTATTAAGCAAGGTAGAAAAGCTTATGTCTTATGGGGAATTATAGTCGCGACGCTGTTATTTCCGGCGTGACTCCGCCTCTTTGCTTACGTCTTAGGAAGTGAAGGCTCTATAAAGTCTAGGTAGGTATTATCGTTCGCCATTTTTGTTCTTTCGTTGCCGAGCTACCATACGAGGAATCTATTTGCCACACCGTTAAACATTATCATGTCGTAGCTCCTATGATAATAAATCAAACGCACTGTAATTCAGCAAATAATTGAGCGGCAAATAACGTCTTCGTGTGCTTTCTGCGAACGCCAACGAAAGAGCCAAAATGGCGGGCGATTATATTAAGTATTTATCGAGCCTTAAGAAATGAATAACGTGTTCATAAGCGAATCACAAGACGCACACGTTTAAATGTAGCCGACCAGCAACGCGATTGGCTGCCGGAAATTAGAGCGACGGGACTATAGTTTGGACCACAGAATTTTTGACGTTATAGGCGAGATGTCGCACAAAACGAGGTCGCTATAACCAAGTTCTACTGTAAAAACCTTACAACGTTTCTGAGGTTCAATCTAACTGCTTCGTTACGCAAGGAGGGAAAATAGTATCGTACGCGTTGTGGATGTCGAAAATGGCTACGTTTCGTTTTTAAATAACGAACTAAAACTGACGGCGACAAATGATAGGAAAACATGTAAAGAATGAAAAGACATCACAGCGTAATTATGAAGACAATACTGAAAAGTACGTAACAGTGGACTTAAAAGGTGAACGAGACGTAAACGTGTATTATTTCTAATAGAGGATTAACGTAATATTTGAATAATGAACGGAGTGCCTGGGGGGTTTCTCCCCCACCCTCTTAAATCTACAAGAGGAAGTGGATGGAATTAAACACAGGGATTGGAGAAATGTAAGACAGCGAAGTTCTATGCTGCCATCTAACAGGTTGGAAGAGAATTGATATGCACAGATAAACTAGAATATTCCGACATTCTCTGCTTTCATGCTTGGAAATCGCTGTCTAAATTTTGTGCAGATTCTAATCTCAGCTAAGGCCCGTAACACACTTGCAGAGTTTTCGCCAGCGAGAAATGTGTTGCGAGAAAATTAAAAAATTGGTAACATGGATTCAAATGGACGTCCACACACTGGAAGAGATTCTCGCTCAAGGCAAAAACCTCGCGCGAGTTTCTCGCTGGAATCGGTAGCTCAGCGAATTTTCTTGACACATTTATCAAAGATGTTTGACATTTATACTCTTTATGACGATAGAATGTAGAAAAAGATATCACAGGTGGCGATGAATTGTATTGTTTTTATTTGAAAATGAGGAAAGATGGCTGATAGTTGCAGTCAGAAACTTATCGAACTTGTACGATGTCACCCGTAGGCATATTTATATGATACACGGGATGAAAATTATAAAAACACGAAACTTAAAGAAGAAATCTGGAGACAAATATCAGATTATCTGAAAATAAATAGTGCTATATTTTATTTTGATGAGATTTAATAGTATTAATTAAACTTGAAATAATGTATCTATATGTCGTAAGAGTTTACATAATTTTAATCAGAACATAGCAAAGAATCCTCTATCATATAATGAATGGAAAAAAAAACTGTGGTCCATTCAACCTGAAACAACGCCTAAACGTATCATCATTCAAATCAAAACCAGTGTCCAAAACTCGCCCTTATTTTCGTGAGATACAATGTGATTTTCAGATATTTTTGGCTTCAATTTTAGGTCTACTTTTTCTTTTCATTAACAAAATATGTTCACGTAACTCCATTTCCTCATCATCTGAATACTCAGATTCAACATAGCGTTCGTACGTAATTTGTAAAGTACGCCAATATACTTACAGGTTATATATTTAAGTACGACAATATACATAAATACATAACCTATAATATTTCCACCAACGAGTGATTACTATAATCAGAAAAATGCTCTCTGCATGAAGGCAGTGCATAGATGATCATTGCGAGGTGTGATTTGTGATAGCGAGAACTCGCCAAGTGTATGGAGGAAGGCTCTTCGCCTCTTTCTCGCAATACATTTCTCGCTGGCGAGAACTCTTCAAGTGTGTTACGGGCCTAATGCTAGTGCAGTAGAGCATCGATTATCCGAATACCGATCAACCGAAACATCGGTTAACCGAAAGCGTTCCACTTAGCAAATTCAAAATTGTGCGCGCCGTGCAGAAGTTTCACTAGCGCTGTTTGCGAGATTAAGAGGCAAAAAAAAAACAAGTTTCAGGTCTGAAGCAACAAAAAAATGGACTTCTTTTCCTAAACTTTAGACCTACTTTAAGGGCCATTTTGAACTTGTCAAACTAGGCTAGTCAGTACTCTGTGTTATTTGTAAGACGTGTGATTCAAAATATATACTGTTTGTTGTACAGTTTTGTGTTTAATATCAGTGTTTCTTTGTTTCATACTGCTCCTATGACACCAGTACAAACTTTTCGTAAAGGATTGGTTATCCGAAAAATCAGTTATCCGAACACTCCCCGTCCCCAATTGTTTCGGATAATCGATGCACTATTGTGGTTGCATCTGAGTAAATCATGCTTATTTATTTGTTTAATTATTTATTTCATCAATCTTTGTTCACGTCATGGCGGATTAGATTTGTTCCAGCTGAGTAAACCATATTTTAAAATAGGACACACTCACGGACAGGAAAACGCGAATTCGATTATGCGCACTGTTCAAAACATACAGAGGTGAGCCTGCCTGGAGAGAAATAAAAAATAGGTTGCAGCCGTCAAATTACTCTTCAAGGAACGACCACTCATATAAATTGAGGGAAAGAAGACATAGGACGGACACTGGACAATTTTTCTTTTCTCAATCGCACTATCAGGGACTGGAATGCTTTACCTGCAGACTTACTAAAGGCTTTACCAACAACCAAAAATGTATTTAAAAATAGGCTTAAGGACTGTACTAATGGACGGTAATTGTACACAATATTTAAAGGGTGAAAATGATATTTTGTTATTGAAGTGTTGTATCAGTGAAGAATTATGTTGTGTCAGTGAAGTGTGTTGTGTAAGTGAAACGTGTTCCTGTCAGTGAAGCTTTATAGTTTATAGTGGCAGTGCAAAGTATTTGAACAGTGAAACGTTTTTGAAGTGTTAGTGAAATCAGGATATAATCAGTGAAATGTGTCGTAGTTCCAGTGCAGTGAGTGAGTTGACAGCGAAATGAGTGTAGTGTTGAAAGGTACTTGTGCAGATATGAACATATCATACTCGTGGGTTTTAGTTCGAACTTAGGTTTAAGATACAAATTAGATTTGCTTTAAATGTTATTTTAAGTGATCGTGCTTCATTGAATTTAGGATGTTCCCTGTTATTATTAATAATAATAATATTATTATTATAAATTATTGTTATTATTAATTATTAGTATTATTATTAATTGTATTTTAATTAATAATTTTATTATTGCCATTATTGAGTGTAATTAGTTACCACTGCCTCCGGGTATATACCAATTGCAGTGTGAATAAATACATACATACATACATATATGTAACTCCTTTTATTCACTATGGATGAGGCAAGATTCAGTCCCAAGTTCGATGTGTGATAAAGCTCATACGTAGGTTGTTCAATTTTACAATATCCCGCTGACGCTGTTTGATTTACTAGTTTACTCTTAATCTGACAGAGTGGTCTGCTGTCGCCACATCTTTACACCCGACTACATTCACACGGGATGCTATAAATGCAGTCTCTGGTGTCCAGTAACATAGGTTTAGGATAAATGTGGGAGAGGAGATGACGAAGAGTGTTTTACGAGTTGAAAATTGTTCACTAGTCAGAGAATAAATCCTTTTCAAACCGCTACTGTTTCCTCCAACACAAAAATCGATCAGCGACTTATATGACAACAGAAAAAATGAGATATGTATAGTAGTTATGTATATCTATTACTTTCTTAACGCATATGCGCTTGAATATACGTGGTCACACTTTTTAATGCGGTAAGCTTAACATCATCCAATTCCTCTGATTGAGGTTCTGGCTGATATGTACGTCTATTATCAGCAGGCTTCGAGACTTTGGACCCAATAGAGCAGTTCAGTGGTAAATCCGCATAACGGCGTACTGAGTATAGTGGTAAAGCGTACGCTACAGTGGGTGGGGGTACTGTAGAATGAATGCCAACAAGTACGCAAAGAAAAACGTTCTAGATTTGAAGGTTCTGACGAATAATTTGGTTTTCATACAAACCTATTTTCAAACTGTGTCTGAAACTATTAGACGGTTAGAAAAGTCAGAGCAAGAGATGCCGGAAGCCCTCAAATTAGTTGAGGAAATGACACAGAGAATTAATGAGACATCAAGTACAAAGGTTATTGAACGTGTAAACCATAAGTGGAAATCAATTTTATGTAAAAATGACGGATATGGAACATTGTGTAATATAAATATTGCAAATTAGTAGACATAGTCACCCGAGAATAATGGACTGTTTCTTAGAGACTGCAATGATGTTAGATTTTTTCGTTTTACTCTTATCACGTCATGCGACATAGAGCGCAGCTTTTCACAGTACAAACTGTGTTCGGTAGATAACCGAAAAAGATTTACGTTTGAGACACTGAAAATGTATCTTGTAGTAAATTGCAATTCGGTACTGTAACTGCAATTTCTAAATGCGACCAATAAGATAGATGAAGATATTAAAATTGATACATGTTTATTTTCACCATTAACACTGTGTATAATTAATCACAAATGCTTATAAAGGACAAGAGAATAAATGCTTTTCATATTCTCTTGACATTGTCATTGTGTAATGTATATTTACTTTCAGAATGCATTTATGTGTGTGTTTCCCCATACTACCGTACTCTACTCTAAATAGCAACGTTGTTACCTCAACACATCTCCACTTTCACTACATGCAGCGAGTCAAAAGCTATAGTTCATGCACAGTAAACTTATTGTATCGGGTCCAAAGTGTCGAAGCCTGATTATCAGGCAGTGCATCTCACCTGACGGTATGTGTCAGAGAAAGCACAAATGTTTGTATACATCTAAAGCCCGACTAGTATAATATGTAGCTCAGTGGTCGTCAGCACTCGCTGAAATGTGCAAAAGGTAAGCGGTGCCGTCCCGTGTGCACTGAGAGCATACCCGCTAGCAGCTACGAGTGCACCATGGTGCACTGCGTTTTCCGCGGGTAAGAGACGCTAGCCCCAGGGTGCTCTGTGTTGACGACCCCCGATGTCCTTGAGTACAATGCACAGTCTGCGAGCATAGGTGGTACTGGTGGCGCTTCTAGAAAACTCAAAGATCTGAGGAACTAAAGTCCTACACTGGCTGGTGTCCCAGACACTGGCAACTGAGGGACGTGAGCCCGTCAATAGGAAATTATTTTACATAAACGTTAAGTTCCATAGAAACACGTGTTGGGGCAGATGGCGGATATAGGCTCAGAAAATGTGCACATGTGACACTTGTGACTCTTAAGACTTTGGGGCCTGAGACTGATCAGGTATTCCTTTGAGGATGGAAACTGCCTCTGTCAGAACTGAGGAAAGATGGCCCACCTATTAGCATCGGGTTCCGAATGACAGCTAGGCCACCTACAGGACTTCGACAATCACCGCAAATACAGATGTCCCAAAATTTTCGCACATGTAATACATCGCTTGAATCCTTTGTGGAAATTGTGACTTAATTACAAAATATGACAACAAAGCATATTGAAAATACTATATATGTTACTGCTCTGGTCGTAGCTTAAGCTATTCTTACACTGGTTTGGAACTAAACGTTCATAGTTAAAATTACATCCTTCTTTTTCTAGTTTAATATTATATTTTAATTGCCTTTCAATGATGTAGCAATTATTTTCTGTTATATTACATTCATTCATAACTTGGTGATAAATTATTTTCATTCCTTAGTTAGCATTTTACTTCTTGGTTACAATGACTATTACACTTTCATTACATCATATTACTTTTGACCAATAAAACAATACGAAAGACTGTTTCAACCAATCATGGCTGTTTATCGCTACAATTTTATCATTTCCCAGCATTTGTTTATTTTTATCACTTCGCTAGCATTTGTTTGCTTTTATCACTTCCATAGCATTTGTTTCTTTGTTCACCAACATTTCAAACTGCAATTTATTTAGGGTACTATAAAACATGCATTGCGATCGTCATTTATTTTCCGCACAGATAGTTAACTGAAAATGGCGGCTCCGTTCAAACGTTTTGGTGAAGCTAACATTGGTGAAATAGAATTCTAGTAAGTCAATTAATATCCAGTTTATTTTATTAGAGTATTTTATTTCTTCTAATCTGTATGTACGGTACTTTTTTCTCTTTTATTACCTCCCTATCATTTATTTCTTTGCCATCATTTCAAACTGCAAATTCTTTACGGTACTATAAAACATGCTTTGCGATCGTTATTTGTTTACCGCATAGTTAACTGAAAATGGGATTTCCGTTCAAACATGTTGGTGAAGGTAACACTATTGAAATAGAATTTAGTAAGTCAATATTTTATTCTATTAGAGTATTTTATTTCTTCTAATCTTTATATACTTTCTTCTAATCGTGTAATAGTCAATTAAATTCCACTAGAGTTTTGATTTTCTGTAGATAAATCAAAACCTCTAGTGAGATTACTGTTGACAAATACTTACAAATGGTTTCTAAAGAACCCGGAGGTTCACTACCGCCCTCACATAAGCCCGTCATCGCTTCCAATCATGAACAAGATTAATCCAGTCCTACCAACATATCGCACCTCCCTCAAATCCATTTTAATATTATCCTCCCATATACGTCTTTGCGATCGTTACTTGTTTACCGCATAGTTAACTGGAAATGGTGGTTCCGGTCAAACGTTCTGGTGAAGCTAACATTAGTGAAACAGAATTTTAGTAAGTCTATATTTTATTCTTTTAGAGTACTTTATTTCTTCTATTCTTTATATACTTTCATCTAATCGTGTAATAGTCAATTAAATCCCACTCGAGTTTTGATTTTCTCTAGATAAATCAAAACCTCTAGTGAGATTACTGCTGATAAATACATACAAATCATTTTTAAAGAGCCCGGAGGTTCACTGCCGCCCTCACATAAGCCCGTCATCGGTTCCTATCCTGAGCAAGATTAATCCAGTCCTACCAACATATCCCACCCTCCCTCAAATCCATTTTAATATTATCCTCCCATATACGTCTTTGCGATCGTTACTTGTTTACCGCATAGTTAACTGAAAATGGTCCACACCTGTGGAGTAACGGTCAGCGCGTCTGGCCGCGAAACCAGGTGGCCCGGGTTCGAATCCCGGTCGGGGCAAGTTACCTGGTTGAGGTTTTTTCCGGGGTTTTCCCTCAACCCAATACGAGCAAATGCTGGGTAACTTTCGGTGCTGGACCCCGGACTCATTTCACCCGCATTATCACCTTCATTTCATTCAGACGCTAAATAACCTAGATGTTGATACAGCGTCGTAAAATAACCCAATAAAATAAAAAAATAAGAAACTGAAAATGGTGGTTCCTTTCAAAAATTGTGAAGCTAACATTAGTGAAACAGAATTTTAGTAAGTCTACATTTTATTCTTTTAGAGTACTTTATTTTTTCTAATCTTTATATACTTTCTTCTAATCGTGTAATAGTCAATTAAATTCCACTCGAGTTTTGATTTTCTCTAGATAAATCAAAACCTCTAGTGAGATTACTGTTGATAAATACATACAAATCATTTTTAAAGAGCCCGGAGGTTCACTGCCGCCCTCACATAAGCCCGTCATCGGTTCCTATCCTGAGCAAGATTAATCCAGTCCTACCAACATATCCCACCTCCCTCAAATCCATTTTAATATTATCCTCCCAGTTATGCTTTGGCCTCCCCAATGATCTTTTCCCTTCAGGTTTTCCAACTAACACTCTATGCGGAGTCCTAGATTCACTGACTGACAGAGTGAGGATCGGGTCCCAGCATGATTCTAGCACTGAAAGAAACCGAATTTGCCATGACATATTCCTTCCACGACATTCACTGTATTTTTTTTTTTTGTAAATAAAATCTTTAATATTAGAGTGAAATATCTAATTTCAAACAGGAAATTGTCGCTACAATCAACCTTTCGTTGAGAAGTCGACAGATAATTGGCTAAACCGCGGCTGAATTCCAACGTAGTCTGCGAGGTGTCAGATTCTGGTCCTGCATTTCAACTGCACACAATAAATGAAGCACCAACACATTAGTGGGTGAATAACAAGTACTTTAGTTCACTCCAGAGCCCGCAGAGCGTCCTTGTAGCGCTATTCGGCACAGTCGTCCACTTCGTGAATGACATCGTTTTGCAGTGGACAAAATTCGATGCGAGGGGTACGACCTCAAAATGCACACTGTACTAAAGTTTTAAGTCACTGCGGAGCAGAGATACGTTCGCCTTAAAGTGAAGCGACGTGAGATGTTTTAAAATGTAATATGAAATATGTACGCTTTCTTCTAAGAGAAGGTTGACGTCTGAAGCGACCAAAAGTAACATTTTCAACTTTTAATTCAATTAAATGTGTCTTTATTTATGAATCAGAATAGAGTTTATTACAGTTGAATCGCGAATTGCAAAAATAGCACGTAATGAAAACTAAATTTTTCAGTAGACACAAAAAACAGGAAAGTCCAGGATAACAGATAGGGTTTGGAATTTAACGGGTTACATCAGCTGCATGTCTAGGCGGATGACGTGAATATGTTAGGAGAAAATCCACGAAAGATTAGGGAAAACACGGGAATTTTACTGGAAGCAAATAAAAAGATAGGTTTGGAAGTAAATCCCGAAAAGACAAAGTATATGATTATGTCTCGTGACGAGAATATTGTACGAAATGGAAATATAAAAATTGGAAATTTATCTTTTGAAGAGGTGGAGAAGTTCAAATACTTTGGAGCAACAGTAACAAATATTAATGATACTCGGGAGAAAATTAAATACAGAATAAATATGGGCAATGCCTGTTATTATTCGGTTGAGAAGCTTTTATCATCCAGTCTGCTGTCAAAAATTCTGAAAGAATTTATAAAACAGTTATATTACCGGTTGTTCTTTATGGTTGTGAAACTTGGACTCTCACTTTGAGAGAGGAACATAGGTTAAATGTGTTTGAGAATAAGGTGCTTAGGAACATATTTGGGGCTAAGAGAGATGAAGTTACAGGAGAATGAAGAAAGTTACACAACACAGAACTGCACGCATTGTATTATTCACCTGACATAATTAGGAACATTAGATCCAGAAGTTTGAGATGGGTAGGGCATATAGCACGTATGGGCGAATCCAGAAATGCATATAGAGTGTTAGTTGGGAGGCCGAGACGTAGATGGGAAGGTAATATTAAATTTGATTTGAGGGAGGTGGGATATGATGATAGAGAAGGGATTAATCTTGCTCAGGATAGGGACCAAGGGCTGGCTTATGTGAGGGCGGCAATGAACCTCCGGGTTCCTTAAAAGCCAGTAAGTAAGTAAGACACAAAAAACGGTATTACTGATGGTAGATTTTTTATTTAAGTGGGTTATTTTACGACACTGTATCAACATCTTACTTTATTTAGCGTCTGGTTGAGGTGAAAGTGATAATGCCGGTGAAATGAGTCCGGGGTCCAGCACCGAAATTTACCCAGCATTTTCCCAAATTGTGTTGAGGGAAAACCCCGGAAAAACCTCAACCAGGTAACTTGTCCCGACAGAGATTCGAATCCGGGGCACCTGGTTTCGCGGCCTAACGCGCTAACCGTTACTCCACAGGTGTGGAGACTGGTGGTAGACCACATCAATAGTTATAGTACTGGCTTCTTCAGACAGACGCCTAATAGATGTATGATTTTACACCAAATTTATTGAAATCTACTTAATTGTTATGCAATTAAAGCAATACATATTTGCTTGATATGTGCCGTTTCTGCAAGGAATCAAAACTGTAGTTCAATATGTCCGCAGAAACATTCCGTTGTTATAAACTGCTATAGCCTCGCTGTCAGTTGCCGGATTGACACGAAACTGGTATCATTACAAAGAAAAATTCAACAATTTTTGTATCTACCTCAGAGACACTCGATGTGTGCTCCTCGTGTCACGCTGCAGACATCAAGGCGATATTCCCACTCATGCCACACACGTTCCAACATATCTATAGGGACAGACTCGATGGCGGCAGTGATACGAATGTGGACCTCTTGCGGATTTTGACGTAGTGGAGGTATATAGACAAGATTCTTTATGTGACCCCATAAAAAAGAAGTCACAGATGGTCAAGTCAGGGGACATCGGAGGCCAACTGCAGAAGACATCATCTTGGTTCCCAGCGCCCAATCCATCTTCCTGCAAGTTGTTGATTTAGAACATTTCTTACATCAAGATGCTAGTGAGCAGGTGCTCCAGCTTGTTGGAAAAGAAATTCGTTGCCTTCTTCTTCCAATTGTGGAAAGACACACTCAGTAAGCATATCAAGATAACTCATACCGGTGTCAGTGTTCTCTTGAAAGAAAAATGGGCCATACACTTTCCGTTTCGAAACGGAACAAAGCACATTTAGCTTAGGGGAGTCACGTTTAACCTCCAATATGAAATGTGGATTCTCGCTCCCCAAATCCTAACATTGTGCTTGTTTACTTTTCCATTGACGTGGAGCGTTGCCTCGTCACTAAAAATGAATTTGGCTGAAAGGTCTTCTTCATCCGCCATTAGTGTCAATAAATTTTCACAGGAAACACGTCGTCTTGCGTGGTATTCAGGTTTCAACTTATGCGCTAATTGCAGTTTGTAGGGGTGAAATCGCAGACGAGAACGAAGGACATTGGAAACGGTGGATATAGAAATGTTTAACTGCAGGCTAGCTCTACGCACAGACTTTCGAGGACTATGTACAAACGCCTCCCGCACCTGTTCTACAGTTTCCGCACTGACACGCCGTTTCCCTGAATGGGCTTTCCTTTTACCACATAAGCATCCATGCTCTACAAAATCTCTATACCACTTCAGAATCGTTTTGACGGTAGGTGCTTCATAATGAGAATTCCGTCTGAAAGCACGCTGTACTCTTACTACAGGGACATCATTTTATTTTTACCAACATTTCTAATATTAACCCGGCTATACTTTTGGATGAACGGTTGCTAACCCCTTCCACGACTGGAGTTCGATGATACTGGCGTAATATACAAACAAATCACTTTACTATGTATAGGAGGGAAGAAAAGTAGTTCATCCATTTACGTAAACTAGGAAATATCGCGATTTTGAGTTTGATAATTTTCATTAGGTTTTTTCTTTTTTTCAAAATACAGTACAGAATTAACAATGAGTGTTTTTACTCACGAACTGAGCTGTTCATGCGGACGTATTCATTATGCAGTGTATATTAAACTTTCTATACCACATTAGCGTACACTATAGAGAATGAAGTTAAATTAAAAAATAATCAAATATGGATATTTAAACACATTTTTTAAAATGGTGGCCGTACATTTCGATGCAGGCTTCAGTTCTAATGTGCATATTATCGCACTATAGACTATTGCACCTAATTCCAATTACCAGTTTCGTCCTTCGTACCAGTAACTCATGCTGAAATAATTCTGTACTTACTCTATAAAAGAGTACCTTACGTACTGTTAATTCAATCTTAACTTCTGCCCGATCCGAAATCTACTGTCCGCCCAAGTGGTTATGTCGTAGGGTCATAGAAAAGGGGAAAATCACGTGAAAGTT
This sequence comes from Periplaneta americana, assembly GCF_040183065.1. NCBI lineage: Eukaryota > Metazoa > Arthropoda > Insecta > Blattodea > Blattidae > Periplaneta > Periplaneta americana. Next base: position 39,592,629 of record NC_091126.1, on the reverse strand, counting down.
AATTACTTAACGAGACCCTTTTATTTAAGTTATTTTAAACAGTTGTATAATATTACGTAGACGTCCAATTCCTAACAGAAATTAATGTTTTCAGAAAAGAGCTAAGACAGCCCAGCTTCTAGCCTTTACAAAGAGGCGAATAGAAGCGGGTGGGGGAAACCGGGATGCGACGTAGGCAAATGGACGACAGTACCTTTGTGAAAATGATTCAATGTTGAAAACTCTTTCGTCACTGGAAAACGCGAACATATTTTTGGAACGTACTGTTTACTATGACTGTAAGGCTACTGTACCTGTATATGCGGTCTTGGATCTGTGTGGAGGACGGTTGAACTTCATTAGTAGAGGGGGTGGGAGTGAAGTACATTAAAAACTCAGGTACAATAAAAATTAAAGATGCCCCTGTACAATCCGAGTACTATAATATTCCAATACACACCAACTACGTTCCTGTGGATTCGCCATAAATTAAATAACCCTCTAAATGCTGCAGAATTCACACAGACTTGAAAATTTAACATTCAGATCATTTAACACAATTTGTTTATATCCAACAATGCCTTAATGGCAAACGAAATAGTGGAAACGGCGTTTTTTCTCTCTTCTTGTGCTGCCATCTTTTGTTTCTGTCAACAATTATCAATTACGAATTTCCTGAAATTCTTTGAGCTGTTCTTTATAACGACACTGGTATGAATTTCGTAAAACACATAGTGGCAAAATTATAGCAGTTTATAACCCCGGAAAGTTTCTGCGGACACACTGTACTTGTTTACAAAATTTGCAGTATAGTTTATTGTCTTAAATTATGAACACATCATCAAATTCTGAAATACGTGCTTTTAATTTTGTATACACTGTACTTGTTCTGTTTTTCGGCATATCTCTGCAAGAAATGTACACGAACTGCTTACTGACACTTGAACACAACTGCTCTGTTAAAGGCCGGTTCACAACAAACCGGGAACGGAAACGAGAACGAGAACGGAAATATTAATAAATACATTTATTATAACACTATTTCCGTTCTCGTTGTCGTTTCCGTTCCCGGTTTATTGTGAACGAGCCTTTACTTGCTTTTACTCTGGCGGAGTAAGTAGGTACTGTGCCTGTTCTGAAATAATTTCGCAAGAATTTGCGTATATTTGAAGGGTTCAGAACCATAGTGGGGTCCACGCCTGTGGAGTAACGGTTAGCGCGTCTAGCCGCGAAAGCAGGTCGGGGCAAGTTACCTGGTTGAGGTTTTTTCCAGGCTTTTCCCTCAACCCAATATGAGCAAATGCTGGGTAACTTTCGGTGTTGGACCCCGGACTCATATCACCGGCATTATCACCTTCATCTCATTCAGACGCTAAATAACCTAAGCTGTTGATAAAGCGTCGTAAAATAACCTACTAAAATAAAAATAAAATCATAGTGGGCCAAGCGCCATTAACTAAATCCGTAGAAAACAAGGGTTAAAATGAAGTTATCAACAGTAATCTCACGAGAGGTTTTGATTTATCTAGAGAAAATCAAGACTCGAGTGGGATTTAATTGAATATTACACGATTAGAAGGAAGTATATGAAGATTAGAAGTAACGAAGTACTCCAATACAATAAAATATTGACTTACGAAAATACAACTGTCTTCAAATGTATTATTGTACCATCTTTAAATTACAAATATTACGCTAGATGGCAGTAGTGTGTTATGTTCAGCTGTTTTCTTGTTATCAGTTGTGCCAACTATGGAAACATCATTGGACTCTGTGGACTGTTACTAGTCAAGAAGGCTTTCTTTATTCAGTTTCATTTTTATTAAAAAGTTCCATTCCACTTCAATTACCCGGAACCCAGTAATCAACGTCACTTGACAGATGATTTTCAATAAATCTTAGTATTAAACAATCTCTGATACGTGACTATTCATAATATCATATAGCAGAAGCTATAACATAACCTAAATAATATAAACAAGTGTTACAAAAGTTTTAATTAGGGATGATGAAATAAAAAAGAAAAGTTTTAATTAACGATGTTGAAATAAAAAATAAACATTAATAATTTTCAAAGGAACAATTATTGAAAGTACAATTTTCAAACTTGAATGTTTTAGTGGTTGGTGGTTCAGTTGATGTTATATTGGACGTTTGTGTAAAATAAGTGGAACTCGTTGATGTACATGGTGTATTCCTCAACTTAATCACGATTTCCGAATGGTGCTCTTCATTTATTTGTAAATAGCATTTCAGGGAAGATGCATAACTATGACCAGTAATCTTTATTAATTCTTGTTCTTGAATGCCAATGTGAGTCATATTTGAAGGTGCTGTGCATCGGCTGGAGTGGTTTGTAATTTTCTGTTTTTGTTTTCGTTTGTTTTTGTTTTGTTTGTTTTTTTTTTGACGTTCAAACCACTTCAGTTTGAAATGTTGGCAAACAAAGAAACAAATGCTAGGGTCGTGACATAAATAAACAAATGCTAGGGACGCGATAAAATTAAACAAATGCTAGGGACGCGATAAAATTGTGCTATAAGCAGCCATGATTGGTTGAAATACGTCCTTTCGTACAGTTTTATTGGTCAAAAGTAGTATGACGTAGTAAAAGTGTAATAGTCACCATAATTCAATGGAAACATATAGCAAGTACAGGGACATCATTTTATTTTTACTTCAATTTTTATTGTACCTGAGTTTTTGAATGTACTTCACTCCCACCCCTTCTACTAAGGAAGTTCCATCAGTCCGCACAGAACCAACCCCGCATATAGTAAACAGCACTGAGTTACTGAGTACAGTACGTTACAGAAATATGTTCGCGTTTTCCAGTGACGAAAGAGCTTTCAATATTGAATCATATTTTCGCACAGGTACTGTCCGTTTGCTTACGTCGCATCCCGATTTCCCCCACCTGCTTCTGCTCGCCCCTCTGTAAAAGCTGTGTTGTCTTAGCTCTTTTCTGTAAACATTAATTTCTGTTACGAATTGGACGTTTACGTAATATTATACAACTGTTTAAAATAACTTAAATAAAAGGGCCTCGTTAAGTAATTAACTGTCACGTGATTTCCTCCCTTTCTACGATCCTGCGGAATAACCATTTGGACGGACAGTTGATAGCATGTCTGAGTAATTTTATCTGTGCGTGTCGGGCAGAAGTGAAGATTGTATTTACAGTACGTAAGGTACTCTTTTATAGACTAGGTACAGAATTATTTCAACATGAGTTAGTAGTACGATGGACGAAACTGGCAATTGGAATTAGATGCAATAGTCTATAGTGCGATAATATGCACAAAAGAACTGAAGCCTGTATCGAAATGAACGGCCACCATTTTCAAAAATGTGTTTAAATATCCATATTATGATTATTTTTCAATTTAACTTTATTCCCTATATGGAACGCTAATGTGCTGTAGACAGTATAATATACTCTGCATAATGAATACGTTCACACGGTTAACTCAGTTCGTGAGTAAAAACACTTATTCTTAATACTGTACTGCATTTTGATTAGACAAAAACCTAATGAAAATTATCGAACTCAAAGTCGCGATATTTCCTAGTTTACGTAAATGTATGAACTACTTTTCTTCCCTCCTATACCTAGTAAAGTGATTTGTTTCTGTTTTACGCCAGTATCATCGAACTACAGTCGTGGAAGGGGGGGTAGGAAACGGGTTTCCTAAAGGTATAGCCAGGTTGATATTAAAAATGTTAGTAAAAATAAAATGATATCCCTGTAATATATAGTATAGACATTCAAACTAAGTGATATGTCAATCTTCATTAAATTACGATATTCAGTTAACTTTAACCCTTCTTTCTCCGATTTTAATAAATGGCGCTTGGCCCACTATGGCTCTGAATCCTTCAATTTTGATTGACTGAACTGTTCTCCTACTTGATCTGTGCAATAGTTCGGTCCAACTTCACAACAACTTTGTCTGTATATACAATATTTCAGCATTACTTTATAGTACTCCAAATCCGTTACCCTGCAGATAGCATACTGTCTTCTCAGTATAAACCATTAATTTTTCAAGTGAAGCTATTCAATTCTTCACAAAGAGAGATTTCCAATCCATGACGGAATTGTTATTTTGCGAAGAGTTCACTGCATTCTGATGATTAAACATTCGTATAAAATGTAACGATAAGCGGATATGAAAGCAATCATGCCATGTTGCTAATAATTATAGAAATGCAGCCGCATCTTTCCCCGGATATTCTAGTTATTCAATATTGCGTACCTGGGTATGTTTGTTGCCAGTGTTTGCTCATTTCGTGTTTAAATTTGCTATTTACTATTAATTTCAACGAACGGAAGGCTAATGTAGATATGCACTCTGTTATTTGCGGTCCAATTTTTTACGACATATCTCAGCTTTCCATTCAAATTTTCATAGCACTAGCAACTAATAAGTTTCAGTCCAAAATTCTGAGCAAGAATTAAGCGAAACTGAAATCCAGTAGGTAGTTTATTTAAAAATTGTAGGAACACGAACAAGAGCTCTACACGACGAGAATAAATTCTTATTGATTACTAGCTGTACGCGTGCACTCCGCTGCACTTGTTAGAAATAAATATAAAGTAATTACATAATTAAAATAGGACATCTGGTCCAGGGAACATTAGTGTTTGAAAGAAGGATAAATCATTCAATATGTCACTTACTTTAAATTGTATTTAAATAATTAAAATGCGATCATTTTGGTCCAGAGACCACTCATTTAGTGCAATGATAATTCCTTTAACATATTTCTTTTAGTGTTATTACATGAAAATAATTAAAATATGATCGTTTGGTTCAGAGAACATCCGTTTTTGGTGCAATTTGGTCCCATCAAAATTTTGCTTGGTATGAAACGTATCAGAAATAATTTTTAAAGAAACTTTTGTTATGCAATATTTTTCACAAAAATTAATAATAAGGGAGATATTTCGATTTATTTAATTCAAGCCTCCTTATAACCTCCCTTTTAAATAAGGTATATTGAATGCCATATAGCCTAAAATCTAAGTTACAACGAACTTAATTTATATTTCAACTTTCAAATAAACCGGTTTAGCCATTATCGCGTGAAAAGGTAACAAACAGACAGACAGACATAAAAACAAAAATGTCAAAAAAGCGATTTTCGGTTTCGGGATGGTTAATTATACATGTAAACACCAATTATTTTTGGAAAATCGAAAATTACCAGAAAAATTTTGGGTACAGATTTATTATTAGTATAGATTCGATAACACTAGTCAAGAGTAATTTTGCGCCAGACATAACACTAACAAATTCTTAATAATTTCAACCTCCTGAATTCAGAAATAACAAGCAAAAAATGTTCCATCAGTTCGGGTTTTCGAGATGCACAATATACGTAATTTATTTTCTATGCATTTTATTTAAAAAAAAATCAATGTATTTTTTTGTGTAACTATTTTGTTTTACAGCTTCAATAATAATAATAATAATAATAATAATAATAATAATAATAATAATAATAATAATAATAATAATAATAATAATAATAATAATAATAATAATGTTAATAATAATAATAATAAAAATAATAATAGTAATAATAATAATAATAATCACTTATTTATCACAGAGCATCAATCATAGCCTTTTTTCCTATATAATTAAAATGCAGTTCTTTTGGGTTATGAAGGTAAAAGTAATGTATTTTGTCGGTACGTTAGTAAAAAAAAATTAACACCACTGTCGTAGATGATAACGATGGTAACAATGTTGATGGATTATTATTATTATTATTATTATTATTATTATTATTATTATTATTATTATTATTATTATTATTATAGATGTAAATTAAATTTGTAAATTAAGCACTTAGGAAATTGGATTTAGCATTTTTATATCATTTTCAATACTGAAATCTAGCGTTTTGTGGCATTTTGGATGGAACATTTTTTATGGAAAGATTGGTGGTATAAATTCAATGTCATCAATGTGCTAACATGCGTATTTTCTAGATTTTTTTCAGTTAAAATTCTTGAAAATAATGAATAAAGGAAGGAGTACATAAAATTACAGTTAAATTACGAACATTAAGAAGTATGCCAAAATACAGGGTGTTTAAAAAATACGGGGCATAATTTCAGGTATGTATTTCCCACATGTAGACAATCAAAACAGTTCATTACAACATGTGTCCGGAAATGCTTCATTTCCGACTTATGGCCTTCACAACATTGAAATTCACAGGAACGTTTTTCTTTCCGCAGGTCGTTGTCATTACAGAAGATGTTCAAAATGTCCACCTCCTGCTTGAATACAGACCTCACATCGATGTCTCATTGACCTGCGAACACGATCCCAAACTCCAGGAGTATTGCGTATGTCCTCAGAACATGCCACAATTCGATTCCGAAGGGATTCCAAATCAGGCAACGGGGACGAATAAACCAATGACTTTAAATGGCCCCACAAGTAGAAATCGAGAGGGTTCAGATCAGGTGAGCGTGGAGGCCAAGCAATTGGGCCACCTCTATCTATCCATCGATCACGAAACCTTCGATCCAAGTACCGGCGAGCAGTACGACTGAAGTGTGCAGGAGCGCCATCATGCAAAAGGTGAATGTGTTGACGACTGATCAGTGGAGTGTCTTCTAAAACATGAGGTATGGTGTTTTCCAGGAAGTTTGTGTACGCCTGCCCCATAAGTCTGTTTACAAGTACATGGGGTCCAACTAATCGATCACCAATGACACCGGCCCACATGTTGAGGGAGAACCGCACCTGGTGATGAGATGGAACAGTTGCACGTGGGTTTTCATACGCCCATACATGCTGATTATGGAAATTTATTATGCCATCTCGTGTGAACTGTGCTTCATCTGTAAATAATACTAAGGCAGGAAAGTTCGGATT